>NW_027494509.1:0-282843 GCF_021521415.1 Bidens hawaiensis | reverse complement strand
TGATGCAGGCTGAGTCAAAGTCAAAGTCAAACTCTTCAAAGTGTCTGGGAGCTTAACATTGTGTGATTCACACCAACTTGCAATCAACGCCTTGAACGTGTAATTAGGAATAAGATTAGTGTGGACAAGAGTTTGCATGGTCTTAGGACAAACCGTGAGTCCAAGACCGAGCCATTCACGAATATACTCCCGCTCATACGTTTGACCCGAAGCGACAATAACAGGGTCTGTCATTAATTCAAGTGATAAAGGGCAACAGAAATCGGGAGGTATCGCTACACGGTTACGGTTTTGTGACTGTCTAACTTCAATAAACTTATCATTCATATGGGACACAAGTGAAATCATTTCCTCAACACACTCTAAATCGCCCATTTTTTCAGCTTGCTCAGCATTTTCCTTTAACTTTTCGAGTGCAACCGCCTCGATAAGAAGCTCCTGATTTGACCTTAAGTTAAGAAAGTCAACAATTATTGACCTGTTGTCTGCACTAGGTGCAGACCCCTCGGCTTGATCCCTTATAGCTTTCGAAAGAATAGCCGATTCTTTTTCATAACCCGTGCGCTTAATTTTCAGTACGTAAAGCTGCAATCGATTGTTATTAATATAAGAAATCTTCATAAAGTTGACATAAGTAATGCAAGTCATGTTGTAGCATACCTCAAGTGATGATGAACTGAATTCATTAGGAGAAGATTTCAGCTGCTCAAGGAGTTGTAAGCTTTGATCCCGAACCTTTGCAATCAATGATTCAACTTGCATAACCTACACAATGCAGATAAGTGATTGATTAACATGTAAACTATTAGGTGTGTCAATCATGTCATGCTGAAATATGCAGCATGAACCTACCTGATCCATATTATTATGTGCTCAGGGCCGGCTTCGACAAAAGCAAAAAAAAATTTGTGCCAAATGCGAAAAATTTTTTACGCTTATAATTTAGGTTGTGTAAAAAACTTTTGTATAAAAATATGATTAAACATGTCTCAAATAAGACTAGAACCCATAATCTTTTGGTTAGGAGTAATACCCCTTTGCCACTAGAGCAAGCTAATGGTTATATAATTGAGTTTAAACACTAAATATACATATTGTTTCAATAAAAATACATATAACTAAAAAAAAAATTCGGGTCTAGCAGGGTCCCGGCCACACCTTATGGCCGGCCTGTATGTGTTAAATATTTATGTGTTAAACCCGCACACACATAAATTCAGGTCGACCCGAGCACGACCCATCGATATAATTTAGAGTCGGTAGAGTAAATGGGTAATATGAATATGTATTTTTTTTAATTAATGAAAATATTGAAAATGAATTAGAAAGTATCTTCAGAAAAATGGAAAACGGTAAAAAAAGCATAAATAAAAATATAATTATAAAAGCATTTTTTTAATACTTAAACGGGTCTCAAACCCGACCCGTTTTAGTTTTAAAATGTGTCGTGCTGGTCGATCCAAAGTCTTTTTTTTTTTTCGTGTCGGTTCCGGTCGTGTTAACAACTGCCGTCCCTATAAACTATGGTGTCAATTTCATAAAATTTTAAACAAAATATGCAAGCAAAACTAAGGCATACAAAGTAAAGTTTACTCATCAAAGGATGAGAATCTTCTAGAAGCTTCTTCAGTTCATCAACAGACTGACTCAAGCCTGCAAACTCTTTCTCAATAGATTCATCCGAAGCCACTTCTGTAACAACAAAGGACTCGAGTAGAGGCTTGATTAACTTGAGTATTGCTTCAATCTTTTGGTAGTACTTTTGAACAAGTACGCTTTCATGGCATTGTAGATTGAAGAAACTAGATATGTTTTTGAGAAGCAGTGATATCTCCATCACACATGCAAATATAAAAATATTATCAAGCAGAAGCTGCTAATTAATGTTGGAATGAAGCATTCTTGTAAACGAATAACTATAAAAGTTTCTTCTTAGTCAAAACGCGTAAAGACAATGTTGAACGAGTCTAACAAGTTTTGAACAAGTCGTGACTCAATTTCTTATTTCCTTATTTTATTTCTGCGTATGCTACCCGAAATTTTGACCAGCAGCGATAGTTATGTGCAGAAAGCTAGAAAAGCTCGCGGCTCGTAATTGGGCAAACCCAGTTAAAAAGTAAGTCTGATTTTAAATGACCTGAGTCGACCCGGCTCATTTTTGTAACTAGGCAAAAGCTCGGCTCGTTAGGCTAGTTTAACTTCGAGCTTGAGCTCGAGTTGCAACATTTAGTTTTGAGCTCGAGTTTGAACCCACACTGGCTCGACTCATTTACAGCCCTGGCTGCTTGTTAGTTGCTAACGCGTGAAATTTCATCAATTCTCAATTTGAACAAATATTTGGGTATTTGTTTTTGTAAAATTAAAAGTTAATAAATTAAATAGTAATTTACTTTTACTTTTTGTTATAAAATGATGCATTAACTCAATTTAGTAACCTATAAGACTGTGTAGAGGTTTGACTAAAAAGTGAAAACAAGATAGTCACATAGACACAGGGTTCTCACCAATTTTTTTATAACTAAACGTGTAATTGTTTAGCTAACAACACAATTATTATTTTACGTTTTTAACATAAAAATATGAGTTGATTAATGTGATTGGTTGGAAAAAATTGTGGCCCCTATGCTTATCTACCTGCCTTTCAAGCTCAAGATAAGCGATAGGAGCGAGTACTACATGGGCAAGATCAATATCACAACCATTGAGGTCTGCAAGTTTACCTAGGGGATCAAGTGGTAGTTGATCAATGAACTAATATCTTTCAATTGGTGGTCGGCGTAGCAATAATGACATTTGTCACACCCCTTTGCCCTCATGCCCATTATCTAGTTAGTGCCCAATGAGACTCTCCAACATCGATAGTCGCATTCATCATATGTTTTAAAAGCGAGTCTAGACATGAGGCATACTAAGGTGGAAGTTGAAACATCGATAACCTCAGGTTCTTATTATATTTTTAATAACATTGAGGCGTGCATTTAGGCCTTTCTGCACATAGTTTTTGTTCTTCATGGGCTAATTTAATTTAAGAAGTGGGTGTTTTATGCTATATATTGTTTATAGTCTTGTTTATTTTAACAGTCACAATAACACACAAATATAAATATATATATATATATATAATAAAACAAAATATCTTCTTACCTCTAAGATACATGGCTATATACCTGGCTCAACCTTCTTAAAAACAATCGAATTGAGGATACCAGAAGTAGGTCATTCAGTTTTGTGAACTAACCGAGATCAAAATTGGAGAAAGGTATACAAACAGAAAGGAAGAACTAATCTCAACAAGGAAGAATTATTTTTAGGTGTTTCGGTATAAATGGAGTACAAGTCTTGGCAACGTTACCATCTTTTAGTTTTTTTTTGGAACGACCAACTAAGTAACGCCGGGTACTCCGTACGCGGCCCCCATTGGCTAAAGGTAGCCCGAGCCGGCCACGAGTCCGGACGGACGGAGCCCCTAGCGGTCCACCCATTGAGGGATTCCCCAGATAAAACCCGACCCCCACGCCCGCCAAACAGCACGACAGCGAGGAGCCGGTAAAACCGGGTAAGATCAGGACTCGAACCCTGGCTATCTCCCATAGGGTGATAGTGAGGTTTGAACCCCATACCTCTCACTACTAGTAAAGTGAGTGCTCTACCATTAAGCCACATATCAATTTCCATCTTTTAGTAAACAGAATAAAATAAACATAAATCATAAACCCAAAAAAAAAAAAGACTATTACTGTAATTAGAACCACATTTTGCTTAGAAAACCGACCTAAAATGTTGTACACATACAAATTATATAAATGTCTCAATGTCTGATATGTTTCCCTTTACAAAACAAAGCATAAAAAATTTCTCAACATGTTTCTTACCTGAACAACAAACAGTTCAGTCAGTGTGCACCCCTTGCAGTAAATTCATCCATCACAACTCCTAGATAAATCATGACTGCGCATTTCTATCAGCAATCACAACGGCTGCAGTTCTTGCTCAGGCACAACCACCGAGTCTACTGGCTTATATTGCATACTAGATTGCTGCTTTTGCCTCCAAAACCACCATAATCCCGCACCCGACAATCCAACTAATAATGCCAACATTGATGCTCCCACTGCAACCAAGTAATTTTTCGGCCACCGGCTTTTCTCAACGTAAAAAAAAATATTATTCAAATAAAATTCATTGTTTCAGCAGATAAAGAGAAGACGAAAATGAGCATACCTTTTTGATGGGATATTTTGTGGGGCCATCACTGGAGGCGAAGAAGGAGAGATATCACTATCAGAAGTGGAATTTGATCCAGATGGTGGTGAAGAGGCCCGTGGGGGTGGGGAAGAGGGGCCACCAGAAACATGAAGAGTTTCCCATATATGAGAGCAGTTGGTTTTCCAAAATCCAATCTTATCGTGTTCACGGTCATACATAACAAATGTGTTACGCACAATGATGCCTGTAAGTGCATTAATGTATATTGTTTTTAAACAGAAAAAAGAAAAAGAAAAGAAAAAACAATATAAATTAGTTGGACTTGTAAACCAACCGAATGTTCAGCAAACAATTTGTGAACTGCTAGGCTTGAAGTTCATTTTATTAATAAACAAACGAACATGAACAAAGAAATTTGCTCATTTGGTTGAACGAACGAACATGAACACATTTTCGTTCGCTCATTTGTGTTCATGAATTTTTCGTTTACATTGGTTCAACATAAGTTTGTTTATGTTTGTTCACGTTATTTACGTTTTCTTTACATTAATTTTAACTCAGTTATGTTCGTTTATACCTTTAACGAACGTACACAAAAGAACACAAACATGTTCAGTTTGTTAACAAACAAACACAAACAAGAAAACCCTGTTTGTTTAAATGAGCGTGTTTGGTTAAAGTTAAACGAGCGAACAGAACACCCTCCATGTGTGTTCGTTCGGTTTGTTTACAAGCCTAAAATTGGTTGAGATGAAACACCTCCTAAAAGAGTGGTTGGATCATTCCCGTTTTGAAATACCCCCAAGCAATATGCTCCACTAACCCTTGCATGCTGCACAAATAAACAACTAAATAAGAAGCAAATATCGATTAAATAACAAATTAACTAATATTTAATATTATATCAAATACTTACCCTGAACAAGTAATTCTCTGGAGAAAGTGACAATTTTTGTCCCTTCCCAAAAATCATATCAACAGAAGGGAACGCTTTCGAGAGTTGCAAAACATCACTGAAAATAAAAGTTTAAGATTGAACATTACTTATTAATATTTAAGACTAACGATATATATATATATATATATATATATATATATATATATATATATATATATATATATATATAAACAAACAATACCTTCCAGCACCCGCAAAGCAAATGTCATTATAACTTGGATCGGGACCTTTAATCTGATGAAGACCAATGACTTCTTTCATGACCTGCTCGCAACATCAAAAACAAATTATAACTATTCAATACATATTATAATTATTATAAAAACAAACACATAAAACCAAAATCTTACAGCATCCTTAAATGCCACAAAAGCAGCTTCAGGCAGGTAAGCATAAGTTGTACCACTATCAAGAACCGTTCCATGTTTCCCATCAAACACACTTGAGCTTAAAGCCAACCGCTTCCCCGCAACATGCAGTTCCTTCAACTCAATATTGTAATATGGGCTGTTGCCATCCCGAGACTAGAGTAAATGTATGAGATGTACAAAATGTATTTTGTTAGAAAAAAAATATTTAAGTTTTGTATCTATAAGTTAGATAGATACAAAACATACCTGCGAACGGGGTCTGAATAAGAATACACCATCTCGTTAGGCGGATTAATTCCACCAAGAACCATAGCACCACGGCCAACATCCATTCCACCATAACACAATGAAAAAGAATCACTTATAACTCTACTATCAACAAGTTGATCAACAATACTCAAATCACCACGGCCCAATCCCATTATTCCATCAGCATGCTGACTGTACAGGTCACCGGTTTCCCTGTTTTCACACCCGAAAACCGCACGCTGAGGTGGCAGATCGCTTTGGTCGCCAAACGATACAATGTCTTCACCAAGAACACCACTGCTGGAACTCATTTCCGCATATTGGCGTTCATAGACGCATTGCTCCCTCTTGTCATCACAGGTGCAGTCAACGTTGCATTTGACAGGCTTGTAGGTGTCTGATGATTCCGGATCAAACTTCGGATCCTGTGAATTAATAATAATCAGAAACAGAGAACATTACTATTTCATCAATCTATAACAAAAACATGAAATCTTCACTAACATCTAGAGATGTAAACGAACTGAACGTTTGGCAGGAAGTTCATTCATGTCCATTCATTTAATAAACGAACGAACACGAACAGAGGCTACGTTCGTTTATGTTTGTTTGTTTGTTTATGTTTGTTCATTAAAGGTTTTAAACTTTTTTAACGACTTTTCTAATCTCATCATATAGGATTAAGCAATACTAACGGTTTGGTTTCACGCATGGAGCTTCAATAATAAGTTTACAGTCCTGCCCGGTTTTATATGGCCGATTTTCGGTATAAACCATAAACCAAACCGTTTGCTACGGTTTGAACATTTAGAAACCGGCTGACCAAAAGTGATGATTGTTTTAAACGCTTTCAAGGTTTCAAACGAACCTTTTAAACATCCATAATTGTTACATGATTACTAAGATTTTTGTATCCCGCCGCATCGCGCGGCACCTTTCTAGTTAACTAAAAAACAATATAATATTATGAACATTTTGTCATTAACTTGTATGCAAAATTAACATATAAACATGAATGTTTGGTAGCCGATTCAAACCTACCAGTGGCGGATCTAGAAAAAAATCTCAGGGGTAACGTTCCAAAAAATTGTTTTTACCGTATTTTGTTTATGAAAGCTTGAAACCGTATTTTTACAATGTAAACGAAACAAAAATAGAAACATGATACATAGGGTACAAATTTCTCTTATTCGGTTTTTGAAAGCTTGAAATCAAGCCATTACACCATGTTCTTTTATTTTATTGAACGTTTCTATTTTGACTGCATAAAAGCATTGTTCAAATACTCATCACCAATTCGCTTACGCAAACCTGTATTGATAAGTTCCATTTTAGAAAAATATATTTCAACAGTTGCAGTTGCAATCAGTAAAATCAGCGATAGATTCAATATTTGATAAATAAAAGAAAAGGTGATGTGCTTTCCAGTTTCCACCATTACACGAGCAAGGTCACACATTCACCCAATTTTGAAAATTTATCTTCATTTAAAATTTACATTTCCGAAATGCCACTATCTTAGATATGTCAAACTTGGAAAATGAATCTCAAGATTTAAGCTAGTCATATTTTCTAACAAACTAGTTAAGGCCTCACTAAATCTATTTCCAAGTTATTAAATTTGCATATCAAAAACCGTATTAAAAATGTCAACCTAAAAATGATGATTATGTTGAGCATGTTTCTGTTTGAAGGAACTCGTTCAAACAAAAGAAAAAAAGGTTAATGGTTTCTATTTGCTTTGAGCTATAAACTTTTTTTGACTTTATTTGATTTGAACTTTTAAAAAATGACGATTCTGTTGAGTCTATTTTTGTTTAATGTTTCTCGTTCAAACAAAAGAAAAAAAAAAGATTAGTTGTTTTTAGTTGCTTTGGACTATAAATTTGTTTGGGCTTTATTTAATTTGAACTTTTAATTTGTTGGCCTTTAAACAAATAGGGGTAATACAATATTTTTTTCAGGGGTAACGAAATGAAAAAACCGGCCCGAAAAGAAATAAATTTACACTGCCGACGAAAGTTGAGGGGTAGCGGATGCTACCCCTAGTTATAAAGTACATCCGCCACTAAAACCAACCATTCTCAATTAGCCAAATCAAATAAAACATTTCTTGTGTGTACATCTGTAGTTTGTCTGTGAGCGTACGAACAAATTCACTTCCTTAATGAACGAACACGAACAAAAAATTTTATTTTGTTAGGTGTTGGCGAACCGTTAGCTTGTCCGATAAAAGGAAGCTTAACAAACGAACATGAACAGAAGCACTAGCATCAGATAAACCCTAACGAGTTAGTTGTAAACTTGTAATTATACCTGATGCTTGCCGCATTGCTGACAGGTAGAACATGGAACATAAGTGACAGTACTGCCTGTGTCAACAATAAGCGCAAATCTCTGCGGTGGTGATCCGATCCACAGTCGCGTGGTGTAATACCTAAATCGAGGATAAATATAATAAGATCCAATTAAATATTAGAAATTGAAATTAGGTTAGGTTAGGTTAGGTTAACATTAATAGATGTATGTAAAATACCCGTTGAGGAGTAGATCGTCGTGCAAAGCCATACGGGCGTTTGGACGGGAAGTGGTCTTGAGCTGACGGCGAGAAATCACATCGGCGGAGGAGGAGTTAAGAGGAGTGGGGTAAAGAGGTAGGAACATCGTGTGGCGATTGGTGGCGGTGATCGAAGGCCGGAGGATACTAACAGGTGATGATGATGATGAGATTGTTGAGATCAGGAGGAATAGTACTACGGTCACACAGGAAGACATCACGATCTGAGAACTCTCTCTCTAGAGGAATCAATGAATGAATTTTAAAAGTAAGTGGGGGTTTGGAGGAGGAAGAAGAAGAGGATATTATTATTATTATTATTATTAGGGTCAGCTAAAACCAATGTTCCGATGAATCCAACACCAACAACCACCACCACCACCACCACGACGTCGACTTTCTTCTATCTACTTTTTACAACGAAGAATTTCTTATATATTTAGGCTAATGCTCTCTTTAATTTGGGGAGCCACAGATATCTCATTATGTTGTTTCTATCTATTGATTTTTTATTTTATTTATTTAAGCAAATAATAATAATAAAAATAATATTTTAATAATTCCAACTAAATGCTACGGCCGATAATAATTCAAACTTAGTTTATTCTTACAAATGGTCCCAAATTAAAAAAAAAAATATTGGCTGTTAATGGTCTTCTGTTAAAAAAAAACCTAACAGCGTTAGTTTTTTTCCGAATTTCAAACTGATTTTTAGGTTTTTTGATCGGAAGGAAGATACGAGTTGATTGATATAAAACTTAGATACACACGATGCTCCAGACGGCTTGCATAGTGCTTTAAATCGGGTGTTTGAACTTAAAATTAACAAAAATTTAGCTGTTTGGAGTATCTTTTTGAGCTAAGTTTTACATCAGTCAACTCGTATATTCATTCCGATCAAAAGTCCTAAAAATCAGTTTGAAATTCGGAAAAACTTAACGCTGTTAGATTTTTTTTAACAGTGGACAATTGAGAACCAATTTTTTTAAATTTGTGACAATTAATGGGAATAAACTAAGTTGAGATTATTATCCGCCAATAACAGATAATTAGGAATATTAAAATTCAATTTGTCTAATAATAGTACATCTAAAATTCATTTAATATTTAACCTTTTATTTTATGTCTATCACGTGTAACTCAAGTCAATCAACCTTTTTCAAATGTCACACTAAAATTGATCAAATTGTTTGTTCATCTTACAACTTTCATTATTGTCTTTTAAACCTATACGTTTACCCTTTTTATATGATTTTGAAAGAACAACTAAAGTTTTGTTTTAGAATGGGAGCCATGTATGTCTCGAAAGTTAAAAATTTGTATCAAATATAACTATACCTTCTCAGACTCTACAAATAGTTCTTGTCATAGGTTAGATTATCTTTTATATGTTTTTTAATCTTAAAGTCTTTAATCATGCGCCCTCTAATTTTATTGTTAAATCTCCATCAGTGTCTATAATAAGACTAGAACTTTTATCATTTGTTATATACATTTTGATATCACTAGACTATAAGTCGTTTCTATCTAAAATTAAGTTGATGAAACGTATGTAACTTATGGTTATTATTGAGTCACATTTGAAAGAAAAAAATTGTAACTTTAATAAGATATTTGAAAAACTTGATTATTATTAGATTACTTTTTTCCTTTTATAATTTATATAATGCAGGCAATAAAGACAGGATGAACCTAAAGTCTTGTGCATGTGATATTTTGATCTCTATAATTTTATATGTTTATATAGTTACTGGTGGAATTAAAGATTTCTTTCGTCAGTGTCAGTTTTTTCAATATTCATACTTCTATTAAGGGTTACCCTTCTATTAACTCGGCGTTAGAAAGTTTCGGGTTACGTAAAATTCATGTTATATCACTAATCACTAAAATTCTAATAATAGAATACAACCAAGTTCACTAAATAAATTCACTAAAGAACAAGTGTAAAATACCAACATTTAGATCTTAGTTACCTCAATAATTGTGATGAAAGAGATGGTAATATTATAGGTAAGTTCTATGAGTAAGGTAAATCGAATCCAACAATCAAGAACCTTAAAATTGCAAAGAATGCAACAAACACACACACACACACACAAAAGAAAACATTACTTCTCAAACAAAACAACCCCAAATCAATCATAAGGATCTGTCATTCTAAGTAACAAGCAAACGCATATGGATGTTGACATTCTAACAAAACAAGAAAGAAGCATATGATAGATGTTGGATGGTAAAGGATCATTTTTTTTCTGCTTCCAACTTAAAAAAAAAATTATAACATTATTGTTGGTCCTGTCCTCAATAACTAAATTTTTGGTTTTCGCTCTTTTTCTTCTTCAAATATATCATATGGTGTGTCGCTCTTATACACGTCAACAATGGTTGGCCGCATACTCACTCGAGTGTTGATGCAATGATGCATGAAGAGGTTACGCCCCGATAAGATGAACCACATGGTACGGAACTCATAAAAATATGTAACAAGAGTGAGGCCGAACCCAACATTATGCAAGGCATGACCTCCGGACTATCGAAGTACTTTTATAAGTGCGTAATATCCAACAGAATAGGGCCCACATGTTAATAACATGTGTAAGTAATTATTCTCCAAGTGGGACCACTCATAACAACCTGTGAGGCTGTGATAGCGACTAGCTTGGAAGGGGACACAAATGGCACGGTACAACACGAAGGGTATAACTACACGTGCATGGCACTTGGGATGAGGTAATCATAATCTATTCATTAAATCCTACACGCCTATTCGCTTACTCTCACGTCAGAGTGTGGTCGGATACCCCCCCCCCCCCGGTATTGTTTGATAGAAATATGGCTTTTGAGGGTGGATTAAATAGTATCATTAATAACAAATCTCAACTTTCATTTTATTATAGATCCAGATACATTTCTTACACTCAAACCAGTTCCCAAAAGGCCATCTTACTATAAAACATTTACACTTCCTCATTTATGCTACTTGGCTTCTCACCTTTACAAACCCGAATGTAGTATCGGTGACACCCCGCCAGATAAGATATACTACAAATGCAACATATGCAACCGCCAAAACACTTATTATACAAGTAAACCCCAACCCGCTTACTTCTTCAGCCAAAAATCGTTGTAACAGATAACCATTTATGCCTATCAGCAAAGCAGCCACAATGCACGAGATCGCCTGCAAGTCATAAAAAGAAAAATCATAAAAAAAACATGGCATTTTGGTATTAAAATTTTAAAACATACATCAACTTTCATTGGATATAGCCAAAATTAACTTATGTTAGATTAATAAGATCACACCTTTAGAACAGGCCCAATTACAAAAACACCCATGAGATCCTCTTTAGCAACCAAACACAATAATGGAATGAGAGCAAACGGAAACTGAATGGACTGAAGGACGTTGAGCCACTCGTTTAAAACATCCAACATGTCCTCCGAACTATCAAAAATTAACGCAACAGTCAATGTGGGAATGATTGCACAGCTTCGTGTAATCAAGGCCCGGGCCCATTTCTTTAAGCCCAAATCAAGAAACCCATCCATGATAAACTGGCCCGCATAAGTACCCGTTATAGTGCTACTCTGCCCGGCTGCTAGTAACCCAATAGCCCATATATACAAAATCGGTACCAAACCGCCACCAAATCGCTCTTCAAGAAACTGGCCCGCATTTCGAAGCCCGATTGTGTCAGCAATAGTGGTACCAAAAAAGGCCTTTGCAAAAACAGTAGTCACAAAGAGGTTTATAATAAAGGAAATGGCCAATGCGATAGTGGATTCGATTGAGTAGTATCTTAGAGCTTCACGGACCTGGCCCGTTTGTTTTGGGTCAACTTTTCTTGATTGTACGAGTGCAGAATGTAGGAACACGTTGTGTGGGGTTATCATACAGCCAACAACTCCCACAGCTTGTTGTATTGTTTTGGAATCTAGCTTTGGTACCACAATACCTTTAAAACATGCCAAAAATGTTATTATTATAGTAATATTTGTTTTGGAATCTAGCTTTGGTACCACAATACCTTTAAAACATGTCAAAAATGTTATTATTATTATTATTATTTGTAAACTGATATAGGGAAAGTGGTTTCATACCAAGAAGAAGCTCTTTAGCATTGGGCTTGGTTTCACCAAACATCCATGCAAATGAAACTGCCATAACCGCTATAAGGAAGGCGAAAAGAGCCTCTAGCTTCCTCACATTATAGTTTTCAAGAAACAGAAAGATGAAACTGGAAAAAAAAAATCAATAAAGTTATTGAAAGTTCAATGTTACCATCACAATATGTGAAAGAATTGTATAGAAAATATTTTAAAATTCAAAAAGGCAACCTTTGTGCGAAAATGCACTCTATCATGTGAACACACTAGTGAATCAAAATCGACGTCTAGCCTGAGAAGGCATGCTAGTGACATATATATATAATTGATCGTGTTTATCGTAATGATCTATATCATAGTTAGAAGATATAATTTGATTAGTTTTATCTGTAATTATTCGCATTATTTACCATTAACTAAGAAAAAAGAGTAATGTTTTTTACCAATCAAAGGCAGTGATGAGAACACCAGCCCAAAGTGGTAAAACCCCATGAGTCAAAATACTGAGAGCAATAGCACTCCCA
Organism: Bidens hawaiensis; assembly: GCF_021521415.1. Lineage (NCBI taxonomy): Eukaryota > Viridiplantae > Streptophyta > Magnoliopsida > Asterales > Asteraceae > Bidens > Bidens hawaiensis. Next base: position 269,868 of record NW_027494509.1, on the reverse strand, counting down.
ATGACTTCTTGAATATCAGCTCCAATGAGTGCCAACTCAGCCATGACCCACAGCAACTTCCCAGCCCAATTCGGGTACTCCTCCCTACACAGCTCAGCCAGGTGTCTCCCAGTGGCTACACCGAGCCGAGCCGAAAGAAGCTGAACAAGCAGCCCGATAGCAGTCGTCCACAAAAGCAACCGCAGCAGCGAATAACCCGCACTCCCACCCACCTGAAGATCACCTTCCAAGTTACCCGGGTCCAAGAATGCTATGCTCATTAAAAACCCGGGCCCTGTGAACCGCCACAGCTTCCGCCAAGAGAACTGTGGCGTTGAGTTGTGATCTTCATGGTTGTTGTCATCTACTCCCAGTAATCGCAGTTGATGGTCTGAAGGCATTGGCTAATATATCTATATATTGTGTGTGTGTGTGACGAGTGTTATGCATTATATAAAGAAAAGAATATTAATTAATATCCATGACACCCTGGTCTTTTCTAAAACTTAACCTAACAAAACAAGGAAACGGTCAATTTAGTAGCTTGATGAACAAAACAAGCAGCTTATGAATAATGCTGAGCAATGCACTTGATATCGCCGATATATCACCGATATATTAGTGATATATTGGTTATCGGTCCCTTGGCGATATATAAGATAGAATATCGATACCGATAATATCAACGATATTTGACCGATATTGGACTAATATTTGACCAATATATCACCGATATTTCCGATGTTAGTGTTTTAAGTCTTAATTATTAACTTTTAGAGTTCAATGTTATTGCTTTAAGTTTTAATCAATTCTTATTTGCTACGATTGTTAGTGTTTTGTAATTTGTAAAAGGTTAATTTGTTAATGGTAGGAGACTATACTGAATTATTAGTGTTAAATTGCTATATATATACATGAATTTTACACGATATTAAAATATCCGATATCTTTCCGCAGTAACTGCTTAGATGCGGAGTACAACCAAAACTCTTATTGCCATTCATTTTGATTCTTCAGCCTTAATTCTTTTTTGTGAATGTCCTTTAGCCACAGCTAATTAATTACAAGATATATACGTTAAGATGTCTAACTCAATACAGGAAATATATGAATAATTGTGGAGTAAAATTCATCATTTTAACGGATAAATAGAAGACAATATCATCAATTAATATTCCATTTTGGTGGGTCCCGTCTAAATATGCCCAATTTATTGGATCATTACGTTTTCCACAACTATGATTGGGAGGTAAACATCAGTAGATGTATCTGATCATGATCAAGAACTCATGGAGCTTTACACATAAAGCCAACATAATTTTGTCCTGATTGTAAATTGTGATGTTGAATGGTTTAACGGGATGATGCGTCAAATGTTTTGCGAAAGTTTTAACTACATACTTACTGGCGAAAGCCTGATTTTTAGCATATACTTAAGAGTGAGGTATAGTAGAAAGTAAGGGCATCTTCAAGCTATTCGGCTGAAAAGAAAATACGAGGCATTCTATTTTATTTTAGCTCTAATGTGACATTACCGATGTAATTGTTAGTGGATTGTAATTTTGGGCTTGATTTGATTGAATTGAGTGATATTATTTTTCTTATAAGATTTTCACATCATCACATGTATAAATTCAAAAAAGTGATGTTTACAGATGCGACAATTTGGAGTCTAATGCTAGCTTCATTAAAAAAAATCAGCTAAATTTGTGTACAATTATTTTTTATTATTATTTATTTATTTTTCATTTTACAAACCACATGAACTAAAAAAATCAACTAATTTACAAAAAAAGTTAAATGTTCATTGTTTTCGTCAAAACCTTGATACACATTTAACCCGCAACAATTTTCCTTCTCATCTGCAATTAAGGTCATGACAATCAAGGTTACCTTTCGAATAAGCGGCCAGTGCCATTCTACTCGATCATACAAAGGTTGTGTTGATGGTTGTTTGGGTGTGGCTTCGTCAAATTGGTGGTGGAGGGACTCGTTGATGGTAATTTGCTTTTTTTCGTTTTTTGCTTAAATTTTTTTTGAGTGACATGTTAAATCACCTTTTAACGTTGCTGCAACACGTTTCCTAGTCAAATTTAAAGACTTCATCCTAAATTAAAATACACCAGTTCGATATTTGAAAATGTATAATTGTGATTCATGAACCTTCAAAAACTTGTCTTGTTGGATTAGATTAATCTTTCTTTTGAAAGCACTATGAAAAGTGCGTATTATACTTCCACCAAATTCTTAGCCAATCATCCATTTAGTAAGCATCATACTTTTTTCAATACATATGAATCTTATGGTGTACGTAACATTAATCAATTACCTCGAAAGGTATTATCCAGTTTTCTTTACTACAAACTTAGCATACTTGGGATTCATTTCAATATCCATCGATTAACATTTCTAGACACATCATTTCACGACTTCACGTACGAAATCAACCATATTATCGTATAAAGCAATTATATCAAGTTACATGACTTCAATTACCCTAGTACTGGCACTCGCTTAACCTTAGGATTTTAATTTGTGTCCACATGTCATTCATCGCTAGTTAATTCATGCGGTTAAATAACCATTTTAACTAGTTTTATACCCGTCCAGTGGACGGGTTGTTTGATGTCATAATGCCATAACTATCTTTCATTACATTTAAAATTAAAAAATATATATATTAACTTCAAAACTTTTATCCAGTGTTCACATATTTCACTTGCTGATTGCTTAATTTTTTTTTCTCACATGGCAACAACATAAACGTTCCAAAAAAGAAATTTAAACTCTCATAAAATAAAAATTATAAATATAAATTCGCTAAATTGCTATCAATATAAATTTTAAAATTCTATAGATTATAAAATTGCTATAAATATAAATTCTAGATTTCTATAAACTATAAATTTGCTATAAATACAAATTCTCAAACATCCAACCAGAATTTTATAAATTTACAAATACAAATTGAGTTAAAACAATATACAAACATGAATATGCATCTTTACCTTCAATATCCAGCAAGTTAATGCAAAATAATGTTCAAAACCAACCCTACGGTATTAGAAAACTCATCAAACGACACAAGTGAAAGGCCTACCAAAGTTTCTAAACATCCCTACCCTTGAGGGATGCCTGGCCACACAAAGTTCAATTAAAATTCTCATAATTAATGCTCAAAGATCATCACTGTTTAGAAATAAATGCTAACAGAAAAAAATTACTTAACATAAATTTGAGACTTGCATAGTGCCTTCAGAGGGAAGGGACACTAGTGTGGGTAAGGTTTATAGGTTGTTTACCACATGGCAAACCCACCCCTAACTATGTGGGTAGTTTGCCAAATTACAATTTGTGGCAAAGGTTTACCATGAAACATATGACCGTTGGAGATTTTTGAAAAATTAAAACACCCATTAATACTCAATTTATTACATATAAATACCACTAACTCTTCACTATTTTTATTCATTCAAACATTTCATCATTTTTATTCACTCAACCTTCACCATTTCTATTCACTCAAACCCCAATGGCAAAATTCTCAAACGATGATCTCGGGTGACAAACTAGATGCGTACACGCTAAGAAAGGAAGCAACGCTTCAAGATTTGGTGGATGCTAAAAAGCAACAAGTGGAGGATTCTAGAGCGTTGATTGTGAAACAACGCGAGAGTGTAGCCAAAGGGATGTATGCAGACTTTAAGACATATACTCGGCCACATGATCATCTAGAGGACGAGGTGAAGAAAATCGCTATAAATTGCAAACGAGAAATTACGGAAAATATAATTGACCGAAGAATCATCTTGTTTAGATGTTCGTGTTTTAATTTTTTTTTTCTTGGTTTTGATCGTCATATATTATTTTTCCGGTTTTCAATTATGTAATAATTTTAATTTTAATTTTACATAAATTTAATTGTTTTATTTATTTTTAAATTTTAACAAAAAACAAAAAAAAATTTAGGGTACTCGTGGGTAGGTGTTTCCAGTTATTTTTGAGTTTGTGGGTGCTTAAGGGTATAAATGAAATAACGGTGTATGATTGGCCGGTACATGGATAATACCCATGAGTGCCCCTTCTTCAAGCTTTATATATCACACCATTGTAATAATCAAGTCCTCTTTCTAAACTCAAATCAAGAACCACTTTGTCCACGCATCATCGACTATTTAGACATGGAGCTGTGTATTGATCAACCGTGATAATTTATCACTGTAATTTTGCTTTCCCCTACATAATACAACAATGTGAATAAGGGATTCTTATGAGCATATATAAAATTAATATTACATTATATAGAGAGTTGTTTTATAATTAACACCTATTTAACTTCCTAGTTCCGAATTGCCCTGGCTTTTATTTTATTTGTTGTCAAATCTGACCCGTGTTTCAGATTTTTGTATACTACCCGAAGAGCAGCAAGTTTCCAAACTTCAAATACCAAATCTAAAAATTCTTTTGATTTGGTTGAATCGTAGCATCAGCCACAATGTTTGGAATTTCCAAATATGCCCCTAGTAACAAATTACTAAATTATTGTGCTGCAATTGACACTTGCAACAACTCGAAATGCCCTCAAAACTGATCTGCTTAACTCGTAAACAGTAATGGCATCCCCAACAGTTTTGATTTAAATCCTGTATACAAATCGTTACTGTTTGTGGTTACTGAACATAAACAAAGTACCAATAATACCTTGGAAAAACGATGACAAAGTGTCATTTTCTTCAAGTATTTGTCACACATTGTGATTACAATTGATTTGGTTAAAATGCTTGTGTGTTGACCTTCTACACATCTGGATGGCAAAAAGGTTAAAAAAAATTAAATGTAAGAATTAACAACAAATGTGTGCAATAGAAATACATGTTTTATTTATTTATTAATTTTTGTAGACGTTGCTTCATAACTTCAAAGAATGGAAGTAAATAAAAAGTTCAACGAAAAAATATAAACATATTTCAAATGGGAAGCCTTATTAATAGGTTCCTCAAATTTCCAAGTGATGTGGTAAAACTTCCATCAAGAGAGTTACTATAGACGTCCCTACAAAATTCATAATCAAAACTTCAATTATATTTTGATACAAAGATCAATTACTGAAGATATTCACGATTTTTGAATATTCAAACATAAAATCTTCATCAAAGAAGGTAAATCCATGAAAAAAAATTTGTTGAAAACAGCTGGTGTGCATAACCAATTATAGAAATGAACCTGTTGAAATTTAGAGCATCAGTAGGTTAAAAGTTAAAACACAGGCCATAAAATTCATTCCAACCCAAAATTGAAGCTCTGGTCAACATTCTCTGCATCAATAGCATGATTCTGTGATCAAATTACGAAAAGTGAAAATTATTAGGGATCCATATATGTAATAATTACACCAGAAGTAATGTGTTGTAAAACACATGTATTTTCCGCACCTTTTATCTACGTATTATATTATATTTTATGTGTTTTTACTTGTTTTATATAGGTTTCAGATAGTTTTGATTATCTTGTAGGCAAAGGGTTGAATGGAAGAAAAACCAAGCTTCTTGAGCAGTTTACGGGTCTTTACGCATACGATTTCAAGAAACAACTCAAGGCCCGGCCCAGTTACATATTGGAAAAGCCCAAGATACATTATATTATAATATATAAAAAAGAAAAAAAAAACCATGAGGAGGGCAGCAGGTGCGATCGGACCAGCAGCCAAGGAACCAAGGAAGAAAAGTTTTTTCGGCTTAGGGTTCTTGTGTGGTGTCGGCTAAGGAAGGAAGAAGGAGTCAAGAACAAGCCTCGGGGTCATTCATCATCAGTTTTCATAGCCAAGGAGCAGCCCGGAACATCTCATATCCTTCCATCTTTTTCATTGTTCATACACTTTGATTTTCTTGCTTAATTGTTGATTTGTTTTGCAATTGATTGAGAGATTGAATTGTTTATGATATTTGTTGATCATTGAATGCTTGAATTGATGTTTGACATGGGTTACACAATGTTTTTAATGAGTATTCATGGCTGTCCAAAAAGTATGTTAGGCTAATCTTGTTAGTTCTACATAGGAATGATGATTATTGTTAGTGTTTGATGAGCTTGTTGGATTGTTTGATTGATAGACTTGATTTGCTAATGTAAAGTTTGATTTAGACATGAAATAGGTTGTGTTTAAGGGCTGGAAATTTTGGTCATTCATTGCTTAAACCCCCTTGCGTTGGTTGATTAGTTTTGTGTTGATTGATCGGTGCATTGTTTGATTCTAGACTTTGTGTTTAGGGTTTGTTTGTGGTAGGTACAACCGTAGGGTTTTGTTGCGTGAATTTGAGGTTAAAGTACAGCGGTTAGGCACCTTATTAGAGACCGAGAGGTGATAAGAAGTTAGGGTCGTCTCATTACCTTTGCATGCTAGAATAAGAATTGCGCGAGAGCGAGTTCGTTTCTTGTCAGGTTTAGGTGTTTTGAGCGACTAGTTGATCTATTTTGGTTTAAGTTGAATTGTTCCTCTATCCTTGGTTGTGTAGTATTCATTGCCATTAGGGTCGAGTGTTGGTGAGACCGAGAGGTGAGTCAGCATTAGAACACGTTAACAATTGTTTCCCGGTTTGGTCGTTTTAGCCGATTTTGAGTAGTTAAGGCTTGTTGAGTGAGACCGAGAGGTAATCCAGTGAGCCCGAGCGATCCTTAGTCGTGTCACCTTTAGGGACCGGTGTCTTGATGTCATCCAATCCATTAGCTTATTAGGCCTACAGTTTGATTCAAACCTAGGAAGACGTTTTTCTCCATCCGAAGTTAATACATTTAGTTCCCCGTTAAGTTTTTTATTTTAGGTAACTTTTGTCAGTCAGTCTAGTTAGTTCAGTTAAGTTAAGAGAAATCAAAAATCAATTAAATATTATTCTTAGGTAGGTCTTGTCTAGGGTTAGTGATCATTAGCGTTCTTACGTGTCCACGTGTTCGATACTCGGACTTCCTAGGTCTATACTACTTGCGATCGGTACACTTGCCGGTTCTGTGTGGTTTAGGATTTTCCTTTTATATTTAAAGCTTAGTTGTGAGAGTTATCCGGCACACATCACTGCCATGCTCGAAAAGGTATCGGCGGTGATCATAATCAAGGCGATTCAACAAAATTAGAGGTGTAAATGAAGATGGAGATGAAGAATTCAGGAGAAGTGCGAGGAGAGTATAATTAATTGTGGCATATGAATTTATAATTACGATGGTTAAACTGCTGTAACCTCTAGAAGCAGTTTTGTAACCTCTAGAAGTAGTTTTTTTTGTATGCGAGAAAAATAAGCACAAAATACCAACTGCAAGAGCGGATAAGAGGGAGTGTGCAACTTCCCATAACTGCTGCTTCTAGAAGGTATTTTAAGACTTTAAAGGGCTAAGATCAAAAGTTGGGTACTTTCAACGGTCAAGATCATCTAAAATGTTAGTTATACTTAAGGGGAACAATATATTATATAATGTCCAATTTCCTCACACACTTTTCATTAACATAGAATGTCACACGTGTCTCTATTGGTAATTAACACAAACTCACTACGTCTAAACATCTCATTCGTATATACAGTGAAGAATGCAACTCTCTCTCCGTTGAACATAATTGAAACTTTTGAAACTTTGATTAACTAATGCACACGACAAAATTCTTTTAGTTACCTGTAAATATTCATCACAAGATTCACGACGATAGGTTCTCCTCATGCTTGGTTGTTTGCCATAAACTAAGTGCGTTTTCACATATCACACAATATAAATGAAACATGTGTCTCGATTTATAAGTTTCTACTAGAATTTTAGCACAATATAAATGAATTGATGCTTGTAGAAACTTATAAATCGAGATTCACGACGATAGGCTCTCCTCATGCCTAGCTGCTTGCCATAAACTATATATATAATTGGTTGATATATTTAATTTCCTTTACTAAGTATTTCAAATCAAACAATCCTAGTTCTAAGACTGTGTTGTGGACGGGCTTTGAAGCCCCTCACGATGTCACGTCTCTACCACGTGGTATGGGCTTTAAAGCCTCTAGCCATGCAGCCTCATTGTGATTCAATGCCCGAGTAGCTATAACATTTATTTATTTAATAAAACTAAACAACTCAATAAAATAAAAGGTAAATAAAAATATAGCACTAGTTAAATTAAAATTTAAATAAAAAACTCAAAAACCAATAAAAATTAAAACAATTTAAATTAACTAAAATAAAACCAGTCCTTGTTCGCATATTTGGCTAGGATTCTTGCGTCTTTTCCTCCAAAACAAATCCCGTGTGAATGGATCTAGAGGTGATAGATGCGAGGAACGCGTAATCCTTTTCTCGTTTATGTTCCAATTGTATTTTTTTTCTTTCATCATGCATTGTTTTATATTCCATATGCATTATTTTTCTTTCTTTGTGCATTCTTGTATTTTCTTTTGTTTCTTTTTTAACTGTGACAATCTTGGAAAGTTTAAACTCCAAGTTGTAAAGCGCGATCTCACTTCGGAACTCATCGAGGATGTCATTCTAGACTAATAATATCTCTTTCGACCAAGCATTGTAACGGTTGGAAAATTTTTGGACTAATAATATTTATTAGTTTATGTTACTAATAATCTAGTTATTAACGAGTTCAAAGAGTAGAGATGAAGGCGACATCGATACTCTAAAATGTGTGGTTGAGAACTTGAACATTGATGAAATACGCGTACGATATGTCCCACATTGATAGAATAATGAACTTGTGAGCTCCTTATAAGAAGGAAACTCACAATATTATATTCTTTGTGACTAGACACACTTGGTGGCATTAGCAACGATGCGAAGCACCAAATGCACAAGCTCAGGCGATACGTGAAATGTGGCGTTTTGATAGCGCACTTTGCACTTCGCATCGCCGCCTTAGTATTTTTGGATGGTCAGGCCGGGTCATGGGACACGTGTCAGTCCGAATGGCGAGTCATCACGACATGTGCCAACTTTGGAGTAGTGTCATGAGCCTCGTGACATGTGTAGACTGAGTGGGATGAGTCAGAGGCCACATGTCAGCTTTTAGTAATCTCCAGCAGTGTCCCAAGTGTCAGGTGAGTGTGTCCTGTGTCGACACATGTCATGGTGACTCATCACCTGACTTACTATATATAGAAAGGTCGGATGGCGGTTTTGAGAAACCGAAAACCCATATAGTAACATCCCGTATACACCACACATGTTATACTCAACCCGACCATACAACGCCAAACCAGTTCGTGTTCTCAATTCCAACTCTCTCTCGATCCCGATATCTCGTTACAAATATGGTTCGGGTGCTAGGGTAACCCCGGTAGTACACACTACTTTAGTTGTTGTAACCTGGGAAACAGGCAGGCTCGCGAAGGTGGTCTAAAATCTGTTTTAAGGGAAGTTTGCTTAACAGAAATCCTCAGCCATAACTGGGAACTATAATTTGTTTAGTTTTGCAGCTAGGAGGGTGCAGATGGCATAGAGTGATCAAGATGGGTCCACCATCCGTACAAGAAGATATGACTCGATGGTGATGCTCGGGTCTCGGTCAACACGAGCTAGACAATGAGAGTTCAGTTTCGGTGCAGTTTCAACACGATAATCAACTCAGCTCTAGTCCAGTTTCAACTCGTCAAAGAATTCGGCGTTTGAGCACAAGTTAGGGACTTCAGCATGAATCAACTCGTATGTTTATGTGAGTCTTTTGTTATTATCGTTTAGATTTGTATACGGTGTATGTGTTATGATTTCTCAAATGTATAAAGAAAATATTTTTATTTGTTATATTAATATTATTTAATAAAATCATGACCCATGTCCTACAGTAACTTCTCCTGTTTATCAAAAACAATTTCAATATCATAGTCGTTTAAGTCTATTCGACAACGAGCATCCGGCATGGCATGAGACGATGTTGGTTCGACTAAAGTAGATGCCGTTTTTGGCTGTTTGGACGGCCGGGAAAAAGGTGGCGGGAAGGGCGCCCACTTTGGTGAGCTTGTGCATTGCCTCTAAACTTCCAACATAGAAAAATCACCCCCATGTTCGGATTTATATTGCTTTAGGGTAAACGTCATCACATTAGAATGGCTTGTACCTCTTTTTCTGCCGTTGTTTGCTATGCGGTTGTACGTGTTGGAGAAGTTGGTTAATTTTGTTCGCATTGCTTTCCATTTGTTGCAGACGGAATTGTTCTTGCGAAAACTTTGAATGTATAATCGCTGAAAAATAAGGAAAGGTTTACCGTCACCTTCAATAAAAGAACACTAATATTAGTCCCCTAAAAATAACATATATAACATATATAAATATATTTTTTTAAAATATCTTGAATAGAGTCTTTAAATGAGTCAATCAACGCACATGGCAATGCTATCTCCTCATCCGTTTTCCAAGGTATTGTTTGTTCTTTTTCTTTATTTTTTTGATCCTGAGTTTTTTTTATGACTTCGTTTTGAGGTAGTAAAAGCTATTTGTTGTTTGGTTTCGGGGTCTGCTTATGTTTCGGGTACTTAGGTTTCGAGCATTTGGGAAGACGTATCGGGCATTACCGGTCGATAAAACATATCGGAGAACGTTTGCGACATTTGAGGGGGTGGCATTACCAGTCAAAAAGCCCTTGTTGGTTGGAAAAGAAATGGTAGTAGGGTCGTTGTTGCTCGAAAGCATACGTACCCAAAAGATTTGTACCATGTTCGAGTTTGTGTCAGTGCTCGGGTTCGCACACAGGTTCGGGTACGTGCGCATGTTCGTGTTCTGGCTTGAGTTCGGGTTCACTGTGGAAACTTGAGGGTTTAATTGTTTTGTTGGATATTAAAAGATTGTTTGTTTGTTGGAGAAGAAAAGAGTGTGTGTTGAAGAAGAATGTGGGTTGTTGTGTGCTAAACAATGTTGCAAAAGTCCTTAGGTGACTCTAGATAACTTACTAGGGAGTTAGGTGTATTTGAGGAGTATTTGAAGAGTACTAGGACATTGTAAATATAAATAGAATTGATTTTTGGATACTATATATATGTCAAATAAGCATGGTTCACGTCAGGCGTCGCCTAGCCCAACTTTTGACCAACATGGGAATTATGCTTAACTTTTCTAAGTAGAAATCGACCTAAGTTGACTGACTAGGTCCGATTTTGGCTAATATTGACCTCCTTTGATCGATTTCGAGTAACTAGGAGGAGTTAGAGAAAGTCGTCTCGACACCATACCTTGTAGCTATTACTCAACGAGTACTCGGCCTTATGATGGTTGGATTGTTGACTAGGCCCCACAAAATTTCATATGGCCCACCATTACACACACAACGCCCCCGCATGTGGTTATCGGGTCTCCTTAAGACGCCTCATCTACGCTGCCCCGGCACGGTGTTGGGGTGGCATAGCCCTCCACAATGTCTTCGAAGCCGTCCACAACATAAAGTCTAATAGTTAGATAAAAGTTATCGCCATCCTATTCGAATAGTCAAATTTCTCATTTTTATGATCCACATCGACAGTCACTATAACTATACTCAATTGTAATAATGGACTTTATTCACCTAGAGCATGCAGAGTGATACACGGGAGAACCCGTGAAACCCCCTTCCTCGGCTGGCCCCGATTTCAATCACCAACCCAAGATCCGGGAGGCCGTGGACTCACCAGCGGAGTTGAAGATGAGGAAGTGACCGTTATGACCGTTTAAAAAAAATGAAAGAAACCATTCAAATCAGCTAAATACTCTCTGACTCTCTCAAATCTTCATATTTTTATCACAAGGTTCAAGCTTTTTTTTTTTGTTTAAAAAATAGAATCATTATCAAGGTCTGACAGAAAACAACAAAAACAATTTCGAAAGCCTCGCCAATAACCATCGCAACAGCCGTCATAAGAAACAAATACATTCGACACACCCAGTCATCCAGATAATTGTTATGGGGTTGTAATGTTAGGTTTGATTTGATTGAGTTGATTATTTTATTGTAAGACTTTCGTTTGTGTGATGCATAAATTCAACAAAAGTAAGACATCAGGTCTAGAGGTGTGACAATTTGGAGCTTTCATTATCAATGTTTTTATAACTGGATTAGACATTAAACCGAACGAGTTACTAGTTCAACCGGTCAAACCGGTCGGACCGACCAGACTAAATAATTCCGAAACAAACTGTTAAATCAAAAAATATATAAAATTTTCATAATAAACCGGTTCAACCGGCCGGACCGGTGAACTAGTTTGGATCGTCCGGTTTTTTGAGTAGCAAGCGAACTTTATCGAACCGGACCGGTCGGGTGGCCGAATCCCGGTCCTACCGGCCGAACCGGTCCGGTTTAAAAACATTATTCATTATAAATAATCAGCTAAATTTGTGTAAACTTACGTGAACCCCTTTTATAATTTATTAAAAAAAAAAAAATTAAAATCCTAAACACAACTTCCCGAACCAAAGTGTTGGCGGAAAACCAAACATTCATTTAACCAACAACGATTTTCTATCCGACATTGCAATTTAAGATCTAAAATATTTTTCTTTCGATTTCATCTAAAAGGTTTTGACGTCTATTGGGAAATTATTTTGTGTAGTTTATTGGCTATTATTACAACCATGAAAAGATTAGTAAAGGTTTTAATTAAAGTTTCATCTAGTTGCTGCCTAAAACATCTTATTCGCATGATATTGGTAAATTATGACAAATCAACTTAGCAGGGTGTATCTCTAAGGTGATTTCTAAACTGCTTGTTAATCGTATGAAACGTGTCATGGGATCGACTATAGATGAGGTACGATTTGCACATGTTTAGGGAAGTAATATTTGGACCAACCACCTAAGAACAAACACCATAGCAACAGGTTACTAAATATAAAAATTTATACATCAATTATTATTTAAAGTTAAATTATTAGTTTGAAAAAGAAAAGTAGTTTAAAGCCATGGGCCCAAGTAGAGGTGTTCTTCGTATTTGTTATTCGTATCGGGTTCTTTGGGTTTCAAAGTTTTATATTTTGACCCGAAGCATAACCCAAATCTCTCTCGGGTTTTTCGGGTTTCGTTTTTGGTTAGATTAATCGGGTTTCGAGTATCCTATAAAACAAACAAACAAAAAAAAAAGAAGAAAACTACATTGCTAAAATGAAAAGAACATATTCTTCTAATTTGATCGTAACGTAAATAACCAAATAGTAAACCAGCATAACCTAATAAAATTTTCAAAAGAAGAGTTAACAAACACCAACCATAATCGTTTTCAATTAGACGTGATTTAATTGTTCAATTACGGTTGCTACTAGTCATAAACAGAAAACAATTTTTTAACAATAAACAGCTGCTCCATAATAGGTGGAATGATAACAACCAATTAAAGACAAATTTCAATAACTTTAGTGGCTAAGGCTTAGCCTATAAATCAGTCGTTCGGTTACGGGTTCGGGTTTTTTGGGCTGACCCGAAACCCATAAATCAAACCTAATAGCCAACCCGAATTACTTCGGTTCGGGTTAGTCTTTTCTCGGGTTTGGGTTTTTTGAGTTTGGTTAGTTCGGGTTCGGATACTGGTTTTCTCGGGCCGGGTTTTGGGTAAAATTTATGGGCCTAGCCCATGAGGTCAGATTATATGTTACAGAATTGACATTTTTCAACGGCAAAGACACATAGAATGGTTTGCCATTGGCGCTGACAATCCATTCTTCTTAAACCATCCCTTTCTCCTCACCTCGATCAAGTCAAATGGTGATGACTGGTAATTGGAGACCGACCTCATCTTTCTCTTTTGGGGTGAGTCTCTTCATCTTATTATTATGGCCATCCATCAAATTAATTATTAGAGCCTTGTTTTAGGTTCTGATCATGTCTTTGTTGATGTTTTGCTCCAACTTAGAATGGCCAAGTTGCCCATCTGCTAAACCAAGAGAATTAATGATCATCTAACTTTACCCAAAAACACCAACATATTATAGTCAATCAAATTTATTCATTTAGAAAACGGGCATGCTCGTTCTTTTGGAACCTAAACCAACAGTTCACGAACGTTGATTAACGTTAATAAACATAAGTTAGCATTAATGAACACAAATGCACAAAGCTAATGCATCACAATTCATCCAAAAATGTGGGTTTAACTTCAAAACTATGGTCTTTGCTAGTTCGTTTTGTTTGAATCCCTGAATCTTTTGCACATGAAACTATGTTTTGAGTTTCTTGTATTTCAAACACGATCACTGCCGGTAAACCCTTTAATCTATATTGTCATGTGTTCTAGTTTCTAATGCACTCTTTTTGATTTATAACTCGTTCCCAGGTAGGACCCAACATAGGATTCACAAGCGCACACCTACAAGTTGGCGGCAATCCAGCCCCATCATCGATTTTCAGAGTCGATATTCGACCAGTCAGATCTGTGGTAACCTTTATATATCTTTCAATCTACGCTAAAAATTTGTGTTTTGTTGAATCGCTCGTTAGAGATTAATGATAACGACCCATTGTTAATGAATAATTACTCGAGTTTTTTTTCTTTCCTTCTTCTTTTGCCTTTTTAATCCATTAGTTTTTCGTTTCAATAAACTTCAAACTTTTAACCTGGTTATATATATATATATATATATATATATATATATATATATATATATATATATATATATTTTTTTTTTTCAACGGAAGGGTATTTTGGTCCTTGTATTTGATGTACCGGCATTATTTTTGTGTTGGACCTATATTAAATTTTTAGTTTGTTCAGTTACTTTCTATTGTGTATCGTTTGTACGAATACTTGTATGCGTGAAATAAAAATAGACTAAGATGTCCTATTAAATGTTAAGTTTTATACATGCAGGATACATTCCATGGTCCTTTTTTGAGAAGCCAGCATCACAACATGATTATTTCTTTTGCTAAAGGTTGGTGCGATCTACAAGAACCATTTACTTTAAAGCACCCGTTGATTATCCCAAAGAAAGTGTGCAAAAGGATCCCGAGCAAGCTTTCAACTTATAGAAAATTTGGACCCGGAATGATTCTCTTGAGAAAGCACGTGAGCCGCAGTGACCAGGTATTTGTTTTCCGTCATAGTACTGTTAAGACCTTGTATAATTTGGTAGCATGTTTATATAAAGATTTGCTCTTGTATTGTCAAAGGTTGGACTTAGAAGTTAGAACACAAGTTTGCTTTCATTTTTTCTAAAAAGCAAATGCAACCACTTTGGTTGTCCCAAAAACCAGGATTTCTATACTGCCAAAAAGTTTGCTTTTTTTTTTCTCAACGCAACCATGTTATGGCTAGGTTTTTTAATCCGATTTTCATATGGGTTTGAGGAACACTGTTAATTAATGAACCAACACATGTAATAGCTTTTGAACTACAATATCTTTCTTTTGCTTTTTCAATGGAACAAATTACTATATATACATACATGGGTACAACAAACAAAATCTATTATATACATATGATATAGCCAATGCTTTTTCAGACATAAATTTACATGTTCGTAGTAGTTGAATTCTTTTGACCGGATCTAATATTTTAGGCTGATATAGTGAAGATGTGTGACAAGTGGGGCATGAGTCCGGGGGGTTTTTACAAGCCTCCTGACACAGTGAATATGTTGAATTCAAGGTTTATGTGTTTTGGTCGAAGCTGGGATCCAAAATCACTACCGGTTCCAAATCAACTTGTTTCATTAGCTGCAACGGCAATTGAAGATGCTAAAGCCCATCTGGATGAACTTCCTTCAATGTGCCCAGATACTTGTTTAGTCAGTTACTTTCCGTATAAGCATGTTCAAGTTCGAAATATTGACCTTCGCCAGGTTACTTTTAACTCGTACATATACATACGCCTATGAATGTGTCTTAGCTTTTGACTTGTATATACCTTATTCACGCTAATGTGTACATTATTACGTAACATTATTTAAATATAAGTTCTTTATTATTGTGGACTTTTGTTTTTATGTTTCAACTAAAGGGTAGTTTTGAAATTTCCATTTTCCCAAATAGTTTTGATAATGTAACATGACATTTTAATATTCTTGTTAACTTATAAAATTTTGGACAACTTTCACATTAACCTGTTTACTTTTGCCATCATATAGACTTTAAAACCCTATGCTGCTATTATTATTATTATTATTATTATTACTATTATTATTATTAATAGCCGATATATATATTTATTATATGAGATAGGCGATACCTGTAATACATATATGAGTTTTGAATGTTGAAATTTTAATTTGACTATATCTGTTTGAATGTAGGATCGCGATGAGAGTGGAAGAAGATTCCCTGTGGTTTCTATCTTCATCGGCGATACTCCGAAACTTGGGTATTGCCTTTGTGGAGATAAAAACAAGCTAAAAATTGTTCCGTTGCAGTCTGGTGATATATTGATATATGGTGGCAAGTCTAGACATATTTATCACGCTGTGATGAAAACCCGTTCAGTCATGCCGTCATCGGTATTTCGAGAAAGCGGGCTTAGATCGGGCTATCTAAATTTGACTTTAACGCAATTTTGACCTTGTTTGTCTTTCCAGAAGTGTTGCTTAGGGGTTCTATCTCTTATCACATCCAGTTCTTTATTTGAGTTTCATAATGTCATGTTTGTACAAAGAGAATATCTGTCGAGCATGCCATGTTTAGTATTGGTTATAAATTAACTAATGTATTGTGTTGTGGATTTTGGTTTAATTACTAGGGATTTTTATATATATTTCCTCCTTAAGCCTCTTAATTATATATTTACCTAGGGATGGCAATAAAACCCGAACCCGATGGGAAAACCCGAAACTCGACATAATTGGGATGGGTAATACCCGACCCATTTTGGGACGGGTTTGGGATTGTGTTTGAAAATTTTCATGGGTTTGGGACGGGTTTGAGATTTGTAATATACCCGATTACCCGACCTGATTACCTGATAACATTGACCCATTTACCCGATTATATACCCGATATACCCGACATAGCTTTATATATTTTTATTTAATATATATTAATATAAAATATTATATATGTATAGATGATTAAGATAATAGAGTCTCTTAAAGTTTTCAAATCCTAAATGTCTTTATTCTCTTCGTCTCAGTTCACAGCACATTCTCTCAATTATTCTAATTTCCAATTAACAGTTCGTAACCTTTTTGGTTAAATATAGTTTGCTTCTTTCTGTTTCTTCTAAGAATTCTTTTTTGGTTACTTTTTTTCCTTTTTGTTGTGAAAATTCGAAGAAATACTATTTGTTGAAACTTATTTATAGTAATTATTTGAGACATTTATTTTTATGGTAATCGATTAGTTATATTTTGTCGAAATCCGATAGAAACCCGACGGGTTTTTTTTGTCAAAACCCGATGGGTATCCCTGATACCCGATGGGTAATGACCCGATAAATACCCGACGGGCTTGAGACGGGCCTAGGACGGGGTTTTATAATCGGGTCCGGGTCTGACCTGTCCCAAGCCCGACCATTGCCATCCCTATATTTGCCCAATGTTAAATTCTATATTACATATTTCACCTTTTAACGTCCAATTACCCTTTTACTCTTATCAAGTTACAATACCTAAAAAACTACTACCGTATCCATTAAATAGCTTTCCAATCAATAATTGCTTGAACGTGCCACCAGTAATATCGGAAATTAGTTAACCAACGTGTTATTGCTAGAAATTCTGTGTGAAAAGAAAAACATTGAGACCTAATTAATTTATTGACAGAAATACAAATTTTGTCCTTTAAACATCACTGATTATGGATCATGTCCTTTAAAAAGTTTACTTGCAAACGGTGTCCTTTATACAATATGTTCCTTCGCCTTTTGTCCTTTAAACTAACTGCCATCAAATTCTCCCGTTAAATCTTTACATATACAAGATATGTGAGGGCATTTTAGTCTTTTTACCTTTAAATGACCATTCCTACAACATAATTAAGTCATGGACTATATATATAATTTTTGTAGATGAGACCCACCAGACACCCTTTTCCAATACCTGTACCCAACCAACCCCATCGTCTTCATTCTCCAATATTCAAAGCTCAAATGATTGCGACTTTTCTTTCACTATGTGGAATGAACGCAACAACTACACCACGACCGATATTTACCGTGGAACCACAACCGCTACCCTCTATGGTTGGAGTTTGCTACTTGTCGTCACTCAAGTTGGTCCGCCGTGAAGGATGGCCGACACCTGTCCAAATTCCACAAGAAGCCATTGCCGCCGCCACCGATATTCCATCGAGTTCATTAGTCATTAAGATCTCCATTCGATCTGCTATTGGTGCTCAAACCCACTGCCGCGTGTGTTTGATGCCGGAAACGGTGTGGCCGGTGATAGTGTGCTTAGCGATAGCTTGGTCGGCGAAGGTGTGGTGGTTGCCGGCAACAGAGAGAGAAAGAGATATTAGGTTTTGAAACTTTAGGTTAATGGTGGGGGCTGTGAATTTCGACGGTAATGGTGGTTGTGGAATGAGACGTAGTGGTGGTGGCCGTGACGGCTTTATCTGAGTATTAGTTTTGGTTCGGATTGTTTAATAGTATAAATTAATATTGTATTTATAATATAAATTAATATTATTATATTTATGAATAATAAAGTGTTGAAATTACCTTTATGCCCTCATGTGCTTAGGATTTTACGGGAGAATTGGATGGCGGTTAGTTAAAAGAACAAAAGGCAAAGAAACATGTCGTATAAAGGACACCACATGAAAACAAACTTTTTAAAGTACCTGATCCATAAATCGGCTATGTTTAAAGGACAAAATTTATATTTTTGTCTAATTTATTAAATGGTGATGATGAATACAGATACAACGCGTAACTAGAATAAATTCCAAACGAATTATTAACAGTACCACAGTCTTCCCTATTTAGAAACTTTCCACACATTTCTTGCAATTAGATAATAATTTCTCAACTACTGTTTGCGTCCATGTGGTTTCAGGGCGGAGACACAATGAGTTATTAAAAGTTCCACAGTCGTCCCTACTCACGAAGGTCGAGAACAGGTTATGTGCTTCTCTTAGGAGGTGCCCTCATTTCATAGAAGTCCAAAAAGCAATCTGTTGTGTCCCATTCCTCAGCCGAGGCAAAATATCGTGCCATGGCAACCGCTGTGAGTGATGCTTTATAGATACGTTGGCTCTTGAAAGAACTCGGATTATCACAAGAACAATTGACCTCTCTCTTTTGTGACAATAAGCCGCTAGACACATTGCAAATAATCCCGTCTACCACGAATGCACGAAACACATGGAAATGAATTGTTTCTTCATTCGTGAGCGGGTAGAGTCAAAAGAGATTCAACCAAGGACCTCAACAGTTGCAATTCCTTCTTGGCAAGTTGGACGTTCGCGACTTACACGCTCCAACTTGAGGGGAGTCTAAATTATTGCATTATTTTCGGCTTCCATATTATCTCCATTATGTACCTGCCAAGTTTAGTCCTAAATTAGTGGAATGATTCTTATATTTCAATTCTATATATTGGTTGTAAAAGTATTATGATACATATCAATATATCAAGCTTGAAAGAATAACAATTCCTACTGTGAATCGTTCATTCTGATTTCTAAATTCCTTTCAACTCAAATGGCGATGACTGGTAATTGGAGACCGACCTCATCTTTCTCTTTTGGGGTGAGTCTCTTCAATCTGTTCATCTTATCTTATTATGATGACCATCCATCAAGTTATTTTTTTAAAGCTTTGTTTTCGGTTCTGGTATCTTAATTGTCTTTCTTGATGTTTTACTCCAACTTAGAATTCCCATCTGCTAAACCAAGAGAATTAATATCTTTCTTTTGCTTTTTCAATGGAACAAATTACTATATATACATGGGTACAACAAACAAATTCTATTCTTTACATATGATATAGCCAATGCTTTTTCAGACATAAGTTTACATGCTCATAGTAGTTGAATTCTATTGACCGGGTCTAATATTTTAGGCTGATATATATAGTGAATATGTGTGGCAAGTGGGGCATGAGTCCTGGGGGTTTTTCCAAGCCTCCTGACACAGTGACTATGTTGAAATCAAGGTTTATGTGTTTTGGTCGTAGCTGGGATCCAAAATCACTACCGGTTCCAAATCAACTTGTTTCATTAGCTGCAACGGCAATTGAAGATGCTAAAGCCCATCTGGATGAACTTCCTTCAATGCGCCCAGATACTTGTTTAGTCAGTTTCTTTCCATATGACTGTATTCAAGTTCAAAATATTGACCTTCGCCAGGTTACTTTTAACTTGTACATGCATACGCCTATGAATGTGTCTTAGCTTTTGACTTGTATACCTTATTCACGTTAATGTGTGCATTATTACGTTACATAATTTAAATATAAGTTCTTTATTATCGTGGACTTTTGTTTTTATGTTTCAACTAATGGGTAATTTTGAAGTTTCCATTTGCCCAAATAGTTTTGATAATGCAACATGACATTTTAATTCTTGTTAACTTATAAAATTTTGGACAATTTTTCACATCACGTGTGTAGTTGTCATTATTAAACTTTAAAATCCTATGCTGCGAGTATTTTCTTCTCTTTTTTTGTTATTATTATGATATTCTTCTTAATAGTCGATATATATATATATGGGAGGGATATTTTGAGAACCTTGTTGAGTTGTAAGAACTTAAAGAATTTGATTTTGGACCACACATTTAATTAAATGGATTGGAATATGTGGTTGAGATTAAATCTGACAAAAAGTTAAAGTAGGAGAGAGAATAACTATATACAGTGATTACACAACTTTAAACGTTCGTTACACATATGTAATAAGTCGACTCGGTGCGTAAAAAATTCTGTAATTTTTTTTACGTATATGTAACCTACACATATTACATATTTGTAAAAAAAAATTGTTACACTGAGTTCTTTCGAGTTCTTAAAACTCAAAGGGGTTCTCATTTGAAATCTTCCCTATATATATATATGTATGTATGTATGTATGTATGTATGGGAAAGATCATGCGAGAATTGATATTATAGCGAGAAATGAATCTGAACCAATGATAATGCTTAATTAGTGGTCTATATTATTGATGACAAATTTGTAATAAAAAACACATATTTAAGACTTATCTAAACTACTAAATAAATTAAAGTTTCCTTATGCCACGTGTCTTTTTTTTACCACATCCTTCCTCACCATTTCCCGCCTAACACCACACACCTTTTCCAAACTTGCTCTTATCCTTTTCCAAACCTATTTTCATCTAATATAACCTGCATAACAACATTCATCTATAGATAAACCCTAAATTTTTCTTTCCCCGTTCCTAATTATTCAGGTCCCTCAAAAATCGATACTCAAAATCAACATGTCTTCTCAATCTGACAATCCTTATCATTTTGTCTCAACATCATCGTCGTCGTCGCTGCCGCCGCTGTCGTCGTCGTCATCATCATCCATGTCTCATCGATCTGCCCACCAGAATCTTCTATTTAGATAGAAAAAAAATTCTTATATCTTGCTTAGGCGATTCTGCTACTTAGGTATATAATTTGATCTTAATTGTTTCTTTATTTGCGTTTTGAATACTATTAGATGTCTATAGTTGCTGTTATGTTAGGGTTTTCCTTGATCCGGCAATCATATAGCTGTATAACTTATAAATTTGTGATTATGTTGGTGTTGCTCACATAAAGGACTTAATTGTTTCATATGATACCTATTCAATGTTAGGGTTCATATTTCAATTTTTTATACAATTTTGTAATTACAATGCCTGCATAACTTATGAATCTGTTATTATTTTAATTTCCTAACGGATTTCGTAATGCTTATTCAATAAAATCTAAATCAATCTTTACATTCAGTAGTGCTTGAATTGTAACACTTAAATTTTTATTACTTTTCTCTTCTCTATTTCTATTACATTTTATTTTAACCCCTGTGTTTACAAATGTGTTTTGAAATTGTTACATGAAGAATGAATAATCTTCGTCTTATGTTCCTTTTATTAAATTAACATTTGAATTTGGTATTCGAGTTTTTATTTATTTATTTATTTATGTTATGTGTGTGTGTGGCAGCTGTATGCTCTAATTTCTTGTATGGAATATGAAGAAAAACTTTTCATTAACTTAACTATGTTTTATGCTGTTTTGGTTTGGATTAGTTCAGTAGCTCGTCACTCGCAAAACTTCGCACAACAAGCTTACGCAAGTTGTTTGCGACAGTATGTATATTCTAATAATATTCATGCGGTTTACATCTCTTTTTCCCTTAGTACCGTTCTTATGCTTTTTTTCATTGACATATACACAGGTCATTGGGTTTTGTATATCCCGCTCACACGCCAAATGACACTCCATGTGGACTGCTTAACCATTTAACGGCCGCATGTCGTAAGTCTTTAGAAAACAATTTTTAATATGTTTTTAATTTTATATGTTAAGTTGGTATTAAAATGGTTTACAAATTGGTTACATGTATCACTTTCTATTGTGATTCAGATAGAAAAATTTGAGATTTTTTGAAACTAATTATGGATGGTCAACCATGTATGCATTAAACCAAAGAATTGATATTCAAAAAGGTTCATTATAAGTTTGGAATGTATTATTATAAACTCTATATTGTTCATTTAATTTAATGGATTTATTTTGATTTTATTTGAGTTTAACTAAATAAGTTGTTTTAACAAGAATATATATTTGTAAACTTTTAAATTAAATGATTTCTCAAATTCAAATTACTTTGCACTTTATTTGACAAACTGTTAAAATTTTAAATTTCAACTTATTTTTGCTAACTTCATATTTTTTTGGCAATTTGCTTTAATTATGGAAATTATTTTAAATACGTAATTTGTTAAATTGATTGATTTATGTTAAATCAAATTATTCTGTTATCAAAATACCATTAAACTTATTCAATGATTGTTAATTATATAATTTTTATAAATACCATAATGTGATGTCAAATATATATATAGGTTCGACTTCTCTGCTCCTTTTGGTAAACCCATTTTGTTGACTACCAGCATTCTAAAATCTAAGTAAGTTTTTTTGTTTACCTACATTGCTCTCATTGGTTCGTTGGTACATATACGGTCTCGTCACTGGAAGATGAATTTCTTAATGAAATTGATTTCAAAAGGACTCTTTTCAAATTTTAGAGAAGATAATTCCTAATTTCTGTATGTTTTGCAATGATGATCAACAAAAGCCAATGTGACACTATCAAGAGTCAAGAGCAGAGACGAAGTCAAATTATTAATATTAGACACAGATGGTAAACTTAGAATAGGACATCTAATGTTGTGTACAAACTACAAAGAGATATATCGAAATTTGTGATTTATGTTTAACTTCGTCAAATTTGATAATAACTTAATTTCACCTTTAGTTACTGTAATTTACCACTTTTTGTCTTTTTTTTCACTCACTCTATGAATAGCTGCATCATTCGTATTATGTCCGACCATATAATATTTTGCTTCCGTTTTATGATTAATGTGTTTCTAATTTTTTTTTAACTACAATGTATGTTTCTACCTTTTATAGGGATATTTCAAATGTTTTTAGGCTTATAAAATTAAATTTGTTAACCCCATATTATACACGGGTACCTAACCTAGTAATTTAATAAAAAGGTTAGATACATCTTTTGTGGTGTGATGCTAGACTGTCGCTATCTAGTAAAAAACAATTAATTCAGTGTTCCTAATCACCTTAAGCTAGTTAGGGTAAGTAGGGTGTCGAACCACGAGGAGTATGTGGTCAGTGTGCAGTGAAACTGATTCCTAACATTATAAAATAGTTCAAGTAAAGTGCTGATCACACTAGCAAACAGTTTGGTTTTATAGTAAACAAACAAGTAATCACGTATTCAATCAATTAACAAAGACAAATCACACCCGGGAATCCAAGTATGTAACCTAACAGTAAACTCATGCAACTTAACAAATAAACTATCATGTGTCAACTACAGACTGACTAACCGGTTAAACCTTAGGCATCCACGCTCGCTAACACACGACACTGGTTATCAAACGGTCCCTGCCAGTGTGACTCAACTAAGGGCAAACGTATGCTTTCTCGCAATTAACAAGTCAAAACAATCCTATACGCAATAATCATAGCAACTGGCACACTAATCGTTCCGATCGAAATAAACCTAAACTGACTTTGTGCACAATAATACTAGACATCAATACTCATAGATTAACATCAAAAATAGTTACAATCAATTCGTTCTTAATACATGAGAAAAACTGAAATATACAATACTCTACATCCCGGGTATGACTCGAAGGAACTAGCCACGCATCGGCATCTCTCGGGCTTCGGTTATGATCTGATAGGCCATGTAGGATGCTTAGAGATGATTGGAGGTGATGGGGGCTCTCTCTTCTGCTCTGAAAATCACCTGGATGGTGAAGAATCCCGTCTAGGGTCGTCCAAACGTAATATAAAAACAAACCCTAACTTTCACGATTCTAGGGACCATCGCGTAGCGCGATGGTCCTCTCTCCTGGTCCATCGCGTAGCGCGATGGACCAAAGTCAAAGCTGCCACTTTACAGGGCATCGCGTAGCGCGATGTCCCACTTTCAACACCCATCGCGCTACGTGATGGGTCTCTTTTCTCAGCAACTTCGTCTAACTGCCTCGGTAAGCGTGCTGGACATCCCGGGTCTTCATTCCATGCTCGTACAGGTCCAAATTAAGCGCGTTAAGTACATGTGACCTGAAACACAATAACATGTATGAAGTACCATAGTTCCTAAACTAAACGAGTAAAACGAGTACGTTAACACACAAAAATATGTACAAATAAACCGAACATCATGGTGTAAGCCTTATTAAACCAAGTTTTAATGGTTTAAGTGGTTACTTTTTTGTGCACATTTAATGCTCATTAGAAGGTTAATACTATTTTATTTTTTCATTAAAATTATGATCTTTTTTTTTTTGTTGTGTAAGTTGTTTATTTGTTTTTAGAATTTATTTATAAAACACATAAATTTTGCAGCATTACATTGTATATTACGGATATGTTTATATAGTACATATAATGTATTGAAGTAAGCTTATTTTTATTTGCTTTGCCAACCCTTTATTATATAAACAAACTGATTCCTACACAACATTAGATTTGACTACACTATATTAGATACTACATTAGTTATAACTACACAACATTCGAAAGTGTTCATACACTACATTTTTTTTACCCACACTACATTAGATATGTCTACACTACCCTAGTTATGACTACACAACCATTTGAAAGTATACCTACACAGCATTAGTTTTGTCTACGCTAAATTAGATATGTCTGGCCAACATTAGTTTTGCCTACATTATGTTAGTTTACCTACACAAAATTAGTTTTATCTACAGCACATTGGATATGTCTACACTATATTAGATATGTCAACGCTATATTAATTATGACTACACAACATTAAAAGAGTGTCGACACGCATTAGATATGTCTATACTATACTAATTATAACTACACAACATTTTAAAGTGTGTTTACACCACATTAAGTAGCTACATCTACATTATATTAGATCAAATGATGATGATGATGATGATAACAACAACAACAACACCACCACCACCACCAACAACAACAACAACAACAATAATTAGCCATTTATAGAATAAAATGATTTTAAATCAAATAGATTACAATTGCTCAAATTTTATATTAAATAAAAAATAATAATAATAATAGTTTGTAAATTACCATTTGCTAGTAACTTATCATTGATCATTAAATCATTAATGAGCATGAGTTACAAAATAAAATACTTTATATTTTCCTAATATACCCTTGCATATAAATAATCAGAAAATAAAAAAGAAATTATGTGATTGGTTAAAATCTCTTTTCGCACTTCTGAAATAAACCTAATCCTTTATATATATATATATATATATATATATATATATATATATATATATATAAACAAAAATCGAGAATTTAAAATGGGTCGGGTTTTCGGGTTTGAAAAGTAACGAATGCTACAGAAACATTTTTCACTAACATTATTTATAGGTTATTTATACACGAACATGCGTCAGCTGTACGGATGGAGAACCTTGTGACGTTTTAGATTCAAGGATTTTTTTTCTTCTAACAGCTCCTATGGTATGTTACTATCATTAAATTTGAATTTCATGGTTATTGGAATTGATTTGGTTATTCAATTAGTAGAATTGTGAAATTAGGGTTTCGGTTTCACTAGATTTGGGGTTTTTGTGATTCGTGTGTTGTGTGACCAAAATGATAACCAATTCAGGTCCTAAACCCTTATGATGACTTATTGTATTGTATTCTACTACTTCTTAATGATTTTGGGCTGAATTGGTTTATAATCACGAAATTGCGGTTTTAACGCGTGAATTCGGTATCCTTGAACTGAAGCGGGTGTAGTATTGTAATCTTTTTCTCACCAATTGTAATTGGTTGATGGTTTGATGTAATGAGAGGTATTAGGGGCTGTTATAATTGAGTTTGTTCGAGGAACATGTTTCGAGTTGGTTTAATCTAGTTAGATCATTCCTTTAAGGTTTCGGTTCGGGATAGCTGAGGGATTTTACTCTTCATGTTGTGTGTGATGAAACTAATAACCAATTCAGGTCCTAAACCCTTTTGATGACCTATTCCATTATATTTTGTATATTTTTCTTGGTTTGGAGCTGAATTGGTTGATAAACACATTATTACGTTTTTAGCACGCGAATGCGACGTCTTTGATTTGAACCAGGTGTAGTATAACACCCTGTTGCTTCCCGATGGAATTGGTTGATGGAATATGATGATGATAATGTAATTCGAGGCTGATGTTGAAGTATTTTGAATGAGCTAGGATAGGTATTTTATGGGCTTAACCTTGTTATGACGCTAATTGCAAATAAACAACCCATTACGGTGTTCTTGAACTATAAGTGTTTACTTAAAGTTGGAAAACGGGTCGGGTTGATATTAAATGGTTGAAGTAGGCCTTAGAGTACTTAGAATGGTTTCTGGGAACCCTTAGGCCGTTATAGAAAAGCGGGTTGCGGGTTGTAAATGTTAGAACTGTAGCGACTTCCGTTAGGAGTTGTTGACCCGTTTGGCCCGTTTAACTATTTGAAGTTTCATAAGCCTAGTTAGTGATATATTTACATATATTATTACCGCGTTATAGGTCTATGATTGATTGTGTGTTGCTTGATGGTCACCTGGCTTATTGATAGACGGGATTTTCACGCAAGTAAGTTCATGATGCCCCTTTTTAAATGATTTAACGTTTTGGGCTAACATACATACCATGAAGTTACTTCTAATAATTTTACCCTTGAATTAAATAAGTATAGGCTTATATATATTTATATATAGAGGTAAATAGAATTTTATTAGGTCTATGTGTGAGGATTGTTTAGCTTACTTATTAGCTAAACGTATGTGTATTCTCGAAGATCATTTAGCTTAATTTTTTTTTGCTAAATGTATGTGTATGTTTGAGAATTTTTTAGCTTATACGTTAGCTAAATGTAGTTGTGTAAATGTTTATGTGAATGTGAATGTTTTGTCAAGCCATGATCAAATCAAAATTTGAGGATAAAATTCCTTAGTTCTCTTTTGGTGATCTAAAGTAAGGAAGTCCCCTAACAGTTTATCTGTCCATGGGGCAGGATGTTAGAATTCCTTAGTCCCCTTTTGGCGATCTAAGGTGAGGATGTAAAATTCCTTAAGTCCCTTACTTTGTGTTTGGAGACTTAAGGTGAGGAGATCAGTATCGTATATTTGGCTGAGGAAGATGTATTATTTTACTGGTGTGATGAATAAAAATTTGATATTATTGTTGTTGTTGTTGTTATTGTTATTATTATTATTATTATTATTCAGCGTGTGGTGAAGGTTAATGTTTTACTATTATATCCATTCTATTGCATTTATAAACACATGAATTCACTCAGCCTAGCTGACTTTGTATGCATGTTAGATTGATTGCAGGTTATATGGATGATGGATCACCACTTGGGTGTGCTAGAGACTACCAGACATTTGAAGATGACATTTCTAGTCGAAGACCATATTTAATTAATTAGAATTTTTGACATTATTTTTAGAATGCTAGTTAAAGATTATGACATTTTATTTTGAGGGAGTTTTACGAAACTCAATTTATCTATCTTGATTTAAATTTTTCTGCTGCGTAGACTTGAGTTTGGAATTAAATTAAAGTAATATTAAATTTAGACTTATTGATTTTCAATTATTATATTTCCCATGTTTGTAAATTTGTTTTTGAATGACTTCCGTTGCTTGTGCTTTGAGGTTAAATAAACATGTCAAAATATTTTGGTAAATTTATGGTATGATATTTCAACTGTTTGACACCCGGATTTCGGGGTCCTGCAAAGACTCAACCCATAAATATTCTAGAACCCTCTAAACATGTTTTTATCTCTGGTTGTAATTATTTAAATAAAAACTCATTTTTAAATAAAGCATCAAATTGTAATTGTTATCAATTGGATAAATGTTTTATCCAACCCCTCAAATCCTAATCCTCCTTTATAAATACCCCACTATCTCATCCTTGTAAATAAAGGTTTTAACCCCTGTGTAAAACTTAACAAAGGTTGAGTTAAACTAAACATCAAAGACCCTATTTCATGTAAAACTCATTCTATGTTATGCTTACTTTATTTAACTGCATTTTGTAAAATATAACTTAAACTCCTGAAAACTCAATCATTGTTTTTTATGAACTTTTCATACCATTTACATTCCATCATCAAGACTCAATATTAACTCAGGGTCTTTCAATCTAGGACACGCACGTTAAACCGTTGGCTTGCTTTCTTGAAGATTAATTATTATTCTAAGTTTTCTTCATCGACGTTACTTTGTCTAAGTGAGTAATTTTATCCCCGTTTTCGCTTTTATACTCTAGGGGTAGCTTGCATACTTAAACAAAAATAATTTAAGACTTGGATTCTCAAACCACAATCTCTAGTTTATGTGTTACTTAGAGTAATTGCCGATTGTCTGTTATATGTCTTTTATGATTATTTGCTAAATTTTTATTGCTTTTGTTAGTTGACCCCATCCTCATCCTCATCCTCATCCTCAATAAGTATGATCATACGTTCCTCCTTGTAATTTGGTAATTTTTGCCTATTACAAAGGAGACTCGTTTATTTATGATTAATATGCCGCAATTGTCGTTATTATTTACGGTTTCACTTAAAAATTGTGGATTTAGCCTCATATTTATATACATATATACAAAAAAACATGGAATTTCCCACCAACATTCGTGTTGACAAAATATATTTTATGCAACGTTACAGGTTTGATTGTTGGTTGATTAAAGATTGAAGACGTTATTTTCGTTTTGGACCGTTACGGTTATTAGTAAAATAAACTATTTATTTCTCTTGTATTTTGCTGTATTTGTATGAACAAGTTGTGTTGTGTTGTGTTTATGTTAAATGAAATGAATTTGCTGTTTAAATATTGACACTTTAATAGTATCGTGTGCATTGAAACAATCACGTCGCACCCTGACATGTTCCGCCACTTTTAGTCTGGGTGCGACAGTTTTCTGCATAGTTAATATTGTTTAACGACTTAAAATATTGAATATGATTCGTAACATACAAAATCATTACTAAATGTAATACTTTAATAAAATATTGATTTCATGTCTTGGATGTGTGATGTAGGTGATGCAATAATGAAAGATTTCACATACAAATGCATGTGAGTTGAGCTCAAATTGCATTGCAAATCATTTCAATGAATCTGTCTACTAAAATAATGGCATCGACCGGTGTTTTAAGAACCTGTTTAAACCGGCCGGTTCAACCGATTGAACCAGATTTCGGTGAGCAGCCTGGTACTCTGTACCCGGTATGGTATATTTGAACGGTTTTAGGGAACATCAAACCGGCTGGTTTTCTAAACCGGTTTAAAAGCCCACAAGAATTTTTATGTTTCAGACCCATTTTTTATATGCTACTTATTTCATATGATTTTATATATTATGATTATATGTAACTAAAACTTCTTATTTGTTGTTGTAGGAAATGAAAGTACTTATACTCTTGTTGATGAAGATGACGATGAGAGTGAATTTCATCTCTTTAAGTGATCGTGAACTCGATGCATTAAGCACTCCGATGGCATAAATCTATCGCGAACCTTTATTTTAAAAGAACTTTGTTTGAAAATCAAATGCTTTGGTATTGTTTTTTTAATATGGATTAACTTTTGATTGATATTTTATTATGGAATTATGTGTTTTTTTGTTTTTTTGTTTTTTTTTTAGTTTAAGTTGTATTTATATGAAAATATAAGGTAAATTATATAACTCGGTTAAACCTAACTAGGTGTACCATTTATTAGTCCAGTCTGGTACGAATAAAATACTGATTTTTAAGACATCGGCATCTACCAATAAAAGTTGGGCTCGTTTACAAGAGAATTAAAAGGAAACAAGCTGTAAGGCCCACAAGAGGAGGAGTCGGCACCTATTTTGGATGGGGCCTAACACTAGCAGCAAGAAAGGGTAATAATAATAAAAAAGGGTTTTGGCTACGCAAGATTTGGGAGAAGCCAAGTAGGTCAGACGCCGAGGGAACAAGCTCCATGCCTGGCTGCTGTGGAGTTCAAAAAGTTATCGGACGAGAAAAGAAAAGAATCAAGTTTGGGAGAACCTTTATACTTATTTTATATTTGTTTCATATCATTCACTCAATTAGCCAGCCATTCAGTAGACATTTTATATTTTTTTCCAACAACCTAAAGTATTAGATGGTTAACAAATAACAATCTAATAATATGTGTTTTGATTAAGATTTTCTTTTCTTTTAATATCTGAATGATACAAACCTTTTTAACAAAATGTGTGCGGACGGGTGGTCAATCACTAGAATTTTCTACTTATATGTTTTTTTAATTTCTTCCTGAATTAATGTTAGGCTCTTGTTTAGTAAACAGTCACTATATTCACTGCAGAATAACGATTCCTACTGGGAATTGGTCATTCTGATTTCTAAACCATTCCTTTCTCCTCATGTCAAGTCAAACGGCGATGA
Organism: Bidens hawaiensis; assembly: GCF_021521415.1. Taxonomy (NCBI): domain Eukaryota; kingdom Viridiplantae; phylum Streptophyta; class Magnoliopsida; order Asterales; family Asteraceae; genus Bidens; species Bidens hawaiensis. The sequence continues at coordinate 238,853 of NW_027494509.1, read as the reverse complement.
TGGATTGGAGACCGACCTTGTCTTTATCTTTTGGGGTGAGTCTCTTCTGTTCATCTTATCTCATTATGAGCATAAACGTATTCTGTTTTCTAATTTCATTTTAACTCAGCACTACCATTTACTATATAGCATATAACATCCACACGCATTTACCTATCTAAGCTGAGGCATGTGTGTATCAGTGTATGCATGAGTGCATGACACATACAAGCAACTAGTACATCTTTCCCACCGCAATAGTAACATATATAATATATCAAGTTTTAAAACAAAGAGTTTATTCTGGCTGAACCGCGCCCCAGATTACTACACTTCACGTTCCACGGTTCGGGTTCCGCTTAAAAATGGGACAGCCCTTCTTTGTTAATAATCTATGTTGCCACCTGTTCTAGTCTCTAATGCACTCTTTTTAATTTAAACCTCATTCCCAGGTACAGCCCAACATAGCGTTCACCCCTTCATCGATTTTCAGAGTCAATTTTCGATCAATCAGATTTGAGGTAACCTTTCTATATCTTTCAGTCGACTCTAAAAGTTGGATAAGGTTAATAAAAATTTGTGTGTTGCTGATCATCGGCCGTTAGAGATTATGATAACTCAAATCGACCACGGTTACTTTGAATTTTATCTTTTCTTTTGTCTTTTTATTCCATTAGTTTCATTTTCTTTTCAATAAACTTCAACATTTTTAAAAAATTAAAATTCAAGATAGAGGTATTTTGGTCCTTTTATTTGATGTACATGTAGTATTTTTTTCATCGGACTTTATTAGATTTAGTGTATTTAATTGTTTTATATTATGTATCACTTGCATTATAAATACTTGTATATACGTGAGATAAAACTAGACTAAGATGTCCTTTACAATATTGTTTGCTTGTCTTGGGGTTGGATTTGAAAGATCTGGATTATAAAAAAAAGTAAAAAATTATTTGCTTAACATTCCATGGTCCTTTAATGAGAAACCAGCATCACACCATGATTCCTTTTGCTAAAGGTCGGGGTGGAAAAGAACCGTTTAGTTTAAGGGACTCGCGGATTATCACAAAGGAAGTGTGTGAAAGGACCCCGAGCAAGCTTTCAACTTACAAAGTACTTGGACCCGGAATGATTCTTTTGGAAAACTACGTGAGCCTCAAGGACCAGGTATCCTTTTGGTAATATTGTTAAGACCTGGCCAGCACGCTCCATGGGTTGGATTGCAATAGTTGAATTCTTTTGACCGGATCTAATATTTTAGGTTGATATAGTGAATACATGTGACAAGTGGGGAGCTCTTCCAATGGGGTTTCACGAGCCCCGTTTCACCGTGGGAGAAGATTATCGAATATATGTCTTTTGGTCGAAACTGGGATCCAAAGAAAAAGCATAAGAATCGTTACAGAAGTGATGGTTCTGAGCCATCACCTATTCCGTACCAACTTTTTTCATTGGCCAAAAACGCAATTGAAGATGCTCAAGCCCATGTCGATGATCTTCCTTCAATGTGCCCAGATACTTGTATAGTCAGTTTCTATCCAACACTCAATGGCCGACTTGGCCTTCACAAGGTTAGTTTTAACTTGCACATACATACACGCACCTATGTCTTAGATTTTGACTTGTATATCTTATCCACGCTAATATAAAGAAGTGCATTTTTACCTAACATGATTCAAATATAATTTCTTTATCGTGGATCTTTTTTTTTTTTTTTCTCCAACTAAAGGGTAGTTTTGATTTGCCCAAATAGTTTTGTTAAATTACTAGAAAGTTCAGGGTTGTGATGTTGTAACATGACATTTTGCTCTTCACGTTAACGTAAAATTTTGGACTATTAATATGTTTTGATCAACCCTCCTTTTTAACATAACCCTCATATTGTAACGCTAATAGACCCATTTGTAATAGAGATAATAATTATAGGGCTTCTGTTTGACCGTAGGATCACCATGAGAGCAGTTTTATAGTACCAGCAGTGGATTTCCTGTGGTTTCCATCTCCATTGGCGAGACTGCTAAATTTGTGTATCTCCCTTTCGGAATAGATAAAAGTTTAGAAAGTGTTTTGTTGCGGTCTGGTGATGTATTGATATACGGTGGCATATCTAGAAGGATTTCTACTGAGATGACACAAATCCATGGAGACACCATGCCTGAGCCGTTATTACTAGAAACGAGGCTTAAGTCGGGATGGCTAAACCTTGCTTTAAAGCAATGTGACCCTGATGGTCTTTCCTGAAGAGTTATTTAGGGTTTTCTGTTTCTCATCCTTGGGATCCTGTTGTTCTTTATTTGAGTTTCATAGTGTCATTTTGGTACCAAGACAATACTTGTCTAGCAAGCCATGTTTCGTGTTTGTTATAAGTTAACTAGTGTATGGAGTCTGGACTTTGGCTTGAATTGCTATGTTTATTTGAGCCATCTTAAATTAATACTGGAGGTACGCAAAGAGTATGTATTTGAATAAAGCTATTGTTTTAAGGCGATGTTTGGGATTCCTTATTTGCACCTCCTTGACTTATATAAGCTGTTTTGATAGATTACTCCTTCTAACTTATCAAAAACTCTTTTTTCCTTCTTTAAAAAGTCTAAAAAGTCACATTACCCATTACCTGAACAACTTTTTAACTTATAAAAGTTTATAAGTTATGAGGTAAAAATAAGGTATACAAAACACCCCAAGTCTAAGATCTGGTTCAAGTTTGCGTTGCTCTTTGTTTAACGAATTTATTTATTTTATATTTTTAAGAGGTGTTGCATGTAATAATCTAAATTGGTTATGCATGTCATGCCAAAACTAAAACAGAAATTTATTAGTTCATGGTGGTTATTTCAATATTACACTTTGCTTTCGCTTTCTGCGATCCATCTGTTTACACCACCCTCCAAATTTATCAACCATAATAAGGTTTCATAACTTAGGAAAGTTAAAAATGTAAAGGGAGACAAAAATGATAAGTATTAAAAGGATTTGTAGGCAAAAAAAAAAACCTTCAAATAAATTAAAAAAGTCATTACTCAAAATATAAATAAAATAAAAAAATTAAAAAAACTAAAATGTTTCCTCCGTCTTTCGAGTTAAAAAAAAATTCAAAAAGACACAATGACGAAAATAAACAAAATACACAACGATAAGTAAAAAAAGATACACTATATCGCAAAGCATAATAGCATGCAAAATATAACACAATTTTGAGTAATATAACACAATATCAAGAAAAAAGACACAATGTTAAGGAAAAAATACACAAACAATAACGAAAATAAATTAAAAAAGCACAATAATAAACAAAAAATGATTTTTTTTCTCAACATTTTTTTTAAGAATGAGAAGAGAAAATTCTTGTTTTTTTCTACTATTTTTTTATTTTTGTTTTAAATTTTGAGTTATGATTTTATTTTTTAAAAATTTTTTTAAAGTTTTTCTTTTTGTAGCCACAAATCCTTTTTATTATTCTTCCTTTTTATTATTCTTCTTTTAGAATAACTTGACTCTTATAGTTTAATCCAGACGTTATATATTATTTTGGGCCCACTTTCGAAAAACGATAGACCACTCAAACTCAAAAGAAGTTTCTAATTCTTCTTAAGCAAGTTTCAGATTATATATCAAGTTTAGGAGATAATGGAATCATCATCGTTTTACTTACCTCAATTGCATGTTGATTTTTCAAACTCACTACATTGTTTTTAAAATGTTTGTGGCTTACCAACTTAACTAAAATAATTTGATGTTAACATTCTCTTTTCCTTAATATGTATAGATTTATAACCTTTTATTTTGATTTTTTTTTAAATAAAAATACAAATTATTCTTACTAATCTATGTATTTTAAGAAATATGCAGCTACCCACTCATTAATATTTATTATGTAATACTTTATAATCTATAAAATTATAAGGTTCCTTATGTGATTCATATATGAATACTAAGGCCTTAATCTATAATATATATAAACGAAACCCCTAAAATCCTACGTGTCGTAATGTGGTGGCTCCCCCCTTTTATAGAAGCCATCAGATTGCTTGATTTTTAAATGGAGACCTCTCATTGATTTAACCCAAATTCATGGGTATGGGTCTTACCAAAACCAGATAGATCTTAAACAGTTATAACATCTTATTAAATTAAAAATTAATCTTACCAATTATTTGATATGAAAATCCTATAAAATAGGAATATACTAAAATTTAATATCCAAATTAAAAAGAAAAAGATATTATTTATAATTAACAAACAATTTTATAGTAAAAAACATAAGCAGGTCATGGGTCACCAAATTCAGATAGCTTTTAAACGGGTTATAACATATCATTTATTTATGAAACCCTTTTATCATCAAACCCTAAGTATATTATTAACTTTCTTACAATAAAAAAAATTAAAATCCAAAAAATAAATATTAAAAAACAAAAAATGTAAAACAACCATTCTCTCAAGCCATCAGATTGCTTTATTTGTAAATGAAGGTTTCTCATATCATTTATTTGTGAAACCATTTTATCATCAAACCTCAAATATATTAATTATTAACTTTCTTACAATAAATAAAATTAAAATCCAAATATATACATATATAAATATTAAAAACGAATAATATAAAACAACCCCGTAATACGGGAGATAAAATCTAGTTATGGATAAAGATGAGACAATATGATCAGCATACCTTTTTGGTGGGTCCCGTCTACATATGCCAATTGTACAATCATAATTTCCATAATTATGATTGGATGGAAAACACCGATAGATGTATCTAATCAAGAACTCATAGATGCACTAGCTTTAGACATAAAGTCAGCATTTTGTAAGATTCAGTAAGTGAATCTAAAAGAAAACAAGGATATGATTAACTATGCATGAATACGGTTTTTCGAATGGAGTGTGTTAAATTAATGTGTTTTCCATAAAAGAAAAGGGTAAATGATAAAAACGGATAAAATGTTAGTTCTAGCAGGTGCCGTTGGGATTGATTGTTACCAGGCAAAAGGGTCCCAGGTGTTGAAGAGATGCATGGTCAACACTGCCCGTGATGATCCTTTAAAGTACACGGAAAGAGGGTGGTGTTCGTGAGCGGTTTTTGTCATAGACCACCCCATGAGGTTAAGGAATGTTATCTATAAAGAGTTTATAAAAGCCTTATAAAACATTTTGTGGTGTGTTTAAACGCTTAATGGCTTGATGTCACAAATGTTTTGCAAAAGTTTTAACTACATACTTATTGGCGAAAGCAAATGTTTTTTTATACTTAAGGGCAGTGGCGAAGCTTGAGCTTAGTCATAGCGGTGACTGAAGTCACGAACCTAAAAATTTCGGTTCGGGTCGGAAGGTGATTCGGTTCGGATCGTCGATCCGGTTTGGGTCGGGTCAAACAATACGATATATAGATATCTAATTTTTCTTCATTCATACAAATGATTTTCTTATAATAATAATAATAATAATAATAATAATAATAATAGTAAACACTAGATAATTTTTTAACCAACAAAGACCTAAAATATTCATTATAATGCGAGAGGAAGGGTGCAGTTACTCGATGTTGCGACGTGTGTGGTGTCTCCAAGGTTGAAGGCGTTGTCCTGTGTGTGGTGGCTAGTGGTCTCCAGGATGGTGTCTGACAACGGTGGACGACGGTGTGTACTTAATGGTGGATGATGGTCTCCAACGACTCGGTAAGGTAGTGAATTGGTGTTCTGAACCGAATGAATGGTAGATGTTTTCCAAACCCTAACCCAATGACAATCCTGTTGTTTTTGTTGTTGTTTAAACAAGTGTATCATTATTACAAATTAATAGCCCCCTTCAATGAGTTTTATAAAAACAAAGTTTTTAGTATTCGACTATTATTTGTTTTTAAAATTACGAGGTTTTATATATATAAAAAAATCAAAAGCTGAGATATTATAAAAAAAGGTTCAGCGGTGACCGATAGCGTTTTGAAGAATACTTCGGGGGTGACCACGCTCAATACCTATAAAAATTTTGGGACAAAAATCATGAAATTTACCTATTAACCGAAAAAACGATAGTGACCGGGGGTGACCCCGGTCCCCATAAAGCTTCGCCCATGCTTAAGGGTGAGGTACTTCAAAGTACTATTCAACATAAAAGAAAATACAGGGCACTCGATGTTATTTTACTCTAATTTAACAATAATGTAACTGCTTGTGGATTGTAATTTTGGGTTTGATTTGATTTAATTGAGTTTGATTATTTTATTTATAAGATTTTCACATGTATAAATCCAAAAAAGTGATGATTAGGCTATGTGTAGGGGAGGGACAATGTTAAAACGATTTTTGACACGTGGCGTCATCAGCAGTGTTGTAAAAATCCTGACTAGACGTTGATTAGTCGCTAGTCGCCACTTCATCGATTAATTTGGGCTAATAGGCCAATTAATCAGCCAATGATCAAATCCGGCCAAAATCAGGATTAATCGAACTTAATCGGTGGTTTCCAACAAAATTTCGACCAAAATCAACGGCTTCTGACGAGATTCCAGCCAAAATCAGTGGTATCCAGCAAGATTCCAGCCAAAATGTGTTTGTGTATGTATAAAATTGAAAATTATATATAAAAATGTGTGCATATATATATAAATCTGAAAATTATACATTAAAGTCCGATCCGATTAATCGCTAGTCCTCACCCTAGCACCCGACTAGCGACTAGCGATTTTACAACACTGGCGCCATGTCAACAGGGGGATGATTTTCATTTTGGGGTGTAGTAGTTTGTAGCCCAATATTGCTCAATCAAACACACACACACACACATAGTTTCGGGATCAAATACATTTTATTGTTAACATGAAAACAGTGAGAACCATTTTGTTGTTATTCTTAGGTTTGGTTTTATAATTGTATGTTATTTTTTGTTCGTATTTACTGATTTCTAATTATGAGACGTTGTAAGTATTTGTTAATTTACATTTTCTTGTTATTATTACGTTTTTTTCTTATGCTATTATAAGTATATGCTGTTATTATTTTGTTGTTGATTTTGATTATTTTGTTGTTAATATTAACTTTTTTTATTTGTTATTATAAAACATTGCTTATGTAGATAGATATTATAGTTGATATTGTTTTCTATGTTCTCATTTTTGGTAGATTCGTATTGTTTCCTACATTACCATGTTAAGATTATTTTGTACATGAACCCTCCCATCTAAGGGTGGCAAATCAAACCCAAATGGGTTGTTTTGGGTCAATTTGGACAACTTTTAAAATTGAGATGGGTGAGGATGGATCAAAATAATTTTACAAGAAGATCAAGATGGGTTGGAAAAATGCTAGTGGCTTTTGGTTGTAGGTTAGAATGGATTTGTTTGTGGGTTAGGATGGACTAAAACAAACTTTATTCAATTTTATTTCAAACAAAACCCACGAAACCGAATAGAAACCGAGAAATCAAAACCGAAATCATTGAAATCGAACATATACCGAAACCGACCGAAATGAAAAAAAGCAAAAAAAAACTGAAAAAACCGAACCTAAACCGAGACAAAACCAAGTTTTTTTTTAATGAACGAGGAAGACGGGGGGAAACATTTTAGTTATTTTACATTTTGCATTTTCGATTTATCTTTTGAGTTATTATTTTTTTATTAAGTTTTTTGAATATTTTTTTGAGGGTTTTGAAACCCTTTGTATTTTAACCTTTACTTAGTTCAAGATGGGTTAACTTTACCCATCTTAACCCATACCCATCCTAAACCGAACAAAAACCGAAAACATTGAAGCCGAATAGATTCCTAAAGAAACCGAATAGATACCTAAACGAAAAAAAAGCTAAAATGAACCCAAAAAAAACCGAACCTAGCCGAAACCAAGTTCTTTTTTTTTAATGAACGAAGACGATGTGGGAGACATTTTAGTTATTTTAGTTTTTACGTTTTTGATTTATATTTTGAGTTATTAATTTTTTTGAGGGGTTTTTGAAACCCTTTGTATTTTAGCATTTACTTGGGTCAAGATGGACCATCCTAACCCTCTATTTTAAAAATCCATCCTGACCCATGTAACACCTCGACCAAAGGCGGATTATACATCGGGGCGCCACATATTGTTTCATTACTCGTGACACTATTGGGTGTCAATATTTAATAAATACATTCATTCGCGCACGCGCAGGGTAAACACAAGATAACATAAATCAATATATTATAAGGCAAAATATTAGAACAACAAATAACTTGTCTTGATACATTTTAATCTAGGTCCAAAATAAAGAAAACTTCCTATGTGTCCACAAGCTCCAAAACAGCTACTGCAAACCTGAACATGTGTTAAAATAAACGTCAAACACTTGCGTGTTGGTGAGAAATCAAGTTTAATACAATACATAGATAACAATAAATCTGCGCGCAACATGTGTATGTCTGGTTTTCAACAAGGGTGTAATCTGATCGGGACCAACTCTAAGATTCATAAGACTGCTAGTGCTCACAATTGAGCTCACAAACAAGACAAACTGTGCATGTGTAAACAAAAGAGAAAATCATAAACGATAGTTCTCCCGTGTTCATCTAATGGTACCATGAGAACTGCGGAATAGACCGACAAGACGGTTAATGATCCACACATACAAATAAACAGCCAAGTCTACGTCCTCAACACATGGGATACTGCGCGACTAAAGTTCATAAACAAGTTTAAGACTCTAAGTTTGTATGAACACATGAACATCCCAAAACATTAAAAGCAAAAAGGGATTAGGTACGAGATTACTCACTTGATAAACGATGCGGTGTAAGATAAAGCAAGAACCAACTTTAAACAAGCACAAGTTAACCTATAAATAAGATTATTGTTTTAATGATTGGTTTTAAGTCTTGATTATAAGTTAGCATAATTAATAAGTAAATTATTATATATAATATATATATATATTACCGGAAAAGCAGGGCAGAACAGGGAGGAAGACGGAGGTAGAGAGGAAGACGGCAGAGAGAGCAAGGGGCAAGAGAACAGGAGAGATTAAGTGTTTTGTGTGTGTAGTGTTATGAAAATATTATTATTATTTATAGGAAAACCCTAGGAGACATAATCCCTAGAAAAGGGGAAAAGATCTTTAACAGGATCAAGCAAAAGATATCAAAAAGCATAAGAATCCAAAAGCAAAAGATATGGAAAGATATGGCAGCTGCAGAGGCAAGATAAAGCTGACAGGTTAACAGTAAAAAGCATGGGCGGATCAGATAAAGGTACTGGTCAAGCATGGAAAAAGCAGATCTCCAAAGATTATGTCAGTCACTTTATCTGCCAACCAATGGGGTTGGTGCGCATGCTGCGCCGAAAGTAACTTTTCAGACATAAAGCAGATTAGGTCAACAGCACAAAAGATAAGACAACACAAAAGCAACGGCTAGATTAAACAGAAGAAAACTCAAAGGGTTCAGCGCGAGAAAGCTCGAGCGCGAAGGCAGACACAGAAGGTCAAGAGAGCGCGAGCGCGAAGGCAGACAGAACTAACCTTAACGCGTCGCGGAAAGAACTACATTTCTAAGCGCGCCGCGGGAAGAATCACATTTCTTAGCGCGCCGCGGGAGGAACTAAAATTCCTAGCGCGCCGCGGGAAGAACTATAATTCTTCGCGCGTCGAGGGATGAACTACGATTCTTAGCGCGCTGCGAGAAGAACTACAAATACTTAGCGCGTCGCGGGAAGAACTACCGTTCTTAGCGCGCTGCGAGAAGAATTACAATTCTTAGCGCGCTGCGAGAAGAGTTCGTCTCGCGTATCGCTGAAACAGGTGGTCTTCACGCAGGATTCCTTGTAAGGGGTCTGGCGCGTGGAGCTGCGCAGACAACCTTAGGCGGGAAGGAACAAAGGACAAGCAAAGAGTTAGAAGAAAGAGGGAAACAAGGCGGAAATAGAGAAGGAGAGGGACGGGACGGCGGAAAGAAAGAGAGAGAAAGAGGCGGGAAGGAAATTATATATTATTATTAAAAGTAAAATATAAGTATAAATATTAAATCATAAAAGAAAGAGATCGGGTCAGAGAAACGGGTACCTGGGTCGGGTCGGATCGGGGCAGATGTTACAACCCATACCCATCCTGACCCAAATCCATTATAACCCATCACCCAAATCTAACCCAACCCAATCATATTGCCACCTCTACTCCCATGTATGTATGTATGTATGTATGTGTGTATGCTTGTATGTGTGTGTGTGTGTGTGTATAGGAAGAAGATAAAGAGAGAACTCCTTTTTAAAGAGATAACTAGAAAACTAATAAGGAAATATTTTTAATTTAATTAAAAAAATATTTTCTAAGAATACATTTTATTGTTAACATGAATAACAGCAATGCATGTATTTCCTAAGAATAACAGCAATGCATGTATGTGTGTGTGTGTGTTTTTTCTTTCATCCTTCTTATATGTTATTATTCTTTACTAGAAAAAAATATAAAAATAAAAAATAAAAAAAATAACAAAAAAAACTTGTTGTAGTGCACATATGCAATACATCGACATTTTTTATTGCATATGTGCACTAGTGTGTATTTTGATATGTGCAATAGTGTTGAATAGCGTATATGTAACTTTTTGTATTGTGTTAGTAAAATAGTGTTATATTATATACAAAAACAAAAAAAAAATCGATATAGTACATATGTGCATTAGTGTTGTATTACGTATATGTAGTGTGTATTACATACAATTATTAGTGTTGTATTTGCATATATTCAATAGTGTGTTTTGTATAATGCAATTGTGTTGTATTATTTGCAATAAAACACTATTGTATGTATACAATACACATTAGTGCACATATGCACTACGTCGACAGTTTTTTTTAAGAACAATAACATCTTAATAGGAGGAAAGAAAAAAAAATTCACAAAATATTTTTTTTTAAGTTAAACATAATTCTTTATTAGTTCTCTCTTTACGAGGAGTTCTCTCTAGATCACACCCATATATATATATATATATATGGGAGGGATCTTTTGAGAACCATGTTGAGTTGTAAGAACTTAAGAACTCCATTGTAGGCCACACATTTAATTAACTGGATTGGAATATGCGATTGAGATTAGATCTGGCAAAAAAGTCAAAGTAGGAGAGAGAATAAAGATGTACGTGGTTACACTAACTTTTACGTCCGTTACATATGTGTAAAAAGTCGACTTGGTGCGTAAAAAATTCTATAATTTTTTACGTGTATGTAACCTACATATATTACGCATGTGTAAAAAAAATTCAAAAAAAAATCGTTACACTGAGTTCTTTCGAGTTCTTAAAACTCAAAGGAGTTCTCATTTGAAATCTCCCCTACACACACACACACATACACACATAGAGCATGTATAGAATGAAACATTTGATTTAAGAAAACCTATGAAAACCCTAGATAATATAATTTTTTTGTTGTTTTTACGCATGTAATATATGTTGTTGCATTTAATACAAAACATCGATTAATAAAAAAAATTGTTACCTATTTTTTTTTTTTTTTTACTTTTTTTTGAACTTTTAAGCATATTTTTCAGGAGAGGAAAAATATAAGTTTACTTTTACATTTTTTATTAACTTTATTCGTGGACCAAAAATTCAAATTTCAATTAAAAACATATGGTTGATAATGAGGTTTTAGAGTTTTCTTAACTCAAGTGGGTTTTATTTTATCATAATAATAAAATAATATTATTTCCAAACCTTTACTCGGCGGCAAATGCATGCCCCCCTTCAAATTAGGGGTGAGCAGAAACCGAATTACCGAAAAAACCGTACCGAAGCATTAACTGACAGTTAATTTTTTGTTTTTTTGAAAAACTGAATTTTGGTTTCGGTTCGGTTTTCCATTTTTGAAAAACCGAACCGGACCGATATGTATTTTTACTTAAATATTCATACAATTATATGTGTTTTTTTAGATGTTATGACCGGAAACAAGACACCAAAAGGATCTACCGTTGCTGGTGATGAAGATTATGAAGTTGATAAGGATTGGGAGTAAACTTTGAAGATAAATAAGATGAAGAATGAAGATTGAAACTAAACTTTTAGTGTTTTTCAATTAAAAAATTTGTTATATTTTAAACTCTAGCACCCTTGCAAGTTTGTATTTGTTTGGGTCCACGTAATATAATGCCTATTTTTGTGTTTTAAATCTTATGTGCATTTTCATTTTTTTTGGAATTTTTTTGCAATGTCTACATACACACAAAAAAAACCGATTATAACCAAATCGAAAAAACTGAAAAACCGAAAACCGATCGGTTTGTGTATTTGAAAAACCGACTTTTCGGTTTCACCTAAAAACCGAACCGAACCGTGCTCAGCCGTATTTCAAATCGCTGGGGGTGGGGGGCACGTAGAGGGCTATATTGGGACGATATTGCCCCCAATATTGCCCCACTACACATTGCCGTTTGGAGTCTAATACTAGCTTCATTAAAAAAAAATCAGCTAAATTCGTTTGCAATTACTTTTTTTTTTCTTTTCATTTTACAAACCACATGAACTAAAAATCAGCTAACTTACTAAAAAAATTAAAATCCTAAACAACTCTCCGAATCAAAATGTACATTATTTTGCCAAAACCTTGATATCTGCAACGATGCTTTATCCCAGATGCAATTAAGATCCAAAGTAAAATGACAATCAAGGTTACCTTTTGAGTAGGTTGCGGGTCATGTCATTCTGCTCGACCATACAATAGGCAATTGTTTAAAACGTGAGTAAACCTGTTAATAAAAAATGTACTTTATGCAATTTTTTTTAATTTTTAATTAATTGAGATTAGTATGCTAGATTCCATTATTTATTTTTACTAGTATATGAAACTTAAAACGGTGTTATAGACATGAGATATAAGGTACTTAAACGAGTCACATTCATGTTTGATACTTGTATTAAGCGCGCTGTCTCTAACATGCTTACCAATTTCTTTTAATAGTCCCAGGGGCAAATCTTTTCATGGGACGAACCGAGCCATGACCCCAACAGTTTGTTCGCTTAATAGCGTATTTTTTTCAAAAAAATCAAAACAAAAATTTTATATATTGAGTCCGAACCATCCTGATTATTTGAATCAACCCCCCCCCCCCCCCCCCTCCCCTTGAACTTTTTAAAGAAAACCTAAAAAATAAAGTCCCATAAGCCCAATCCCAAACGCATTTTAAACTGAAAGAAGCAAACATCAAGCCCAAAACCCCAACCCCATTGTTGAAGTTGGAATGGCCGTTTACGTTTTCGCCGCTGGGTCGTGTGGGTGTGAAATCGAACCAAATAGAAGCAGGCAACTAAGGTTCAGCACTTAGTAGTGACGATTGACGAAGATTCAGACTTCAGATACCATGTTCGGCCACTAATTTTACCATTTGGTATTTTTTTTACAATTTGGTACTTTGGTTGGTCAGGGTTTAAAATTATTGAAAGAATTTGTGCTCGAATTTGGTCTCCTTTCAGAATTTAGGAATATGTGTGTTTTGATTATGTGAACTCGGTATTCGAATGTCAATTTGATGTGTTTTGATTTTGGACTTTCAGCAATGAAAATATTCAACAATCGTCTTTGCAATAAGATGTCAGATGATTATCTTACGAATAACTTAGTGATTTACATTGAAAAAGAATTGGCTGAAAGTTTTGATTCAGCACCCGTAATTCTTTATAAAGAGCTTAAAGGTCATCGGGATGAGTTGTGATTCTTTTTCTGATACTCATCCTTCCCCTCACATATTTTTTTCGTTTGCTTTAAAATTTGAGTTTTTATGTGTAAGAAAAGTAATTTGAATGATTGAATTTAGAGTTTTGTTGTTTGACTTGACTTGAACTACATCGTCAACCATAAACTTAGAAGCATTAAAAAATATTTTGGGTTTGTGACTTTCAGCCCAGCCTAATTAAATGTTCAAGATCCATCACTGAATAGTACAAGATCCGCCACTGAATAGTCCTTGTAATCCTCTTCAACTTCATACTCACACAACTTTTGCCTTCCATCAACTTGATCACACACACTCATGATCTTCTTTGTAACTTCAAATCCACACTACTTACATGTTTGGGTACTTATCTTTGCCATGAGATGTCGATACTCGATGCTATTTTGTACGCTTTCGTTTAGTTTCCTATAAGTCAATAAATCAATAATACTGTAGTGATATTTCTAACCTATAAAAATTTTAAGTCTTTAAATGAACTCTTAAACTTGAGCTTTAATCCCTCGACCGGACGCTTCAACTATTTGACTCGTTTAGTGTAAATACTTGTACTGACTTATATGCGGTTATACACTTATACCTCATGAGACAATGTTTATTTAAAAATCTCAATATGAACTCTTTAATACCCTTTGTTGATTTTAATATATTGATGTGTGAACGTATATATATTTAAAAAAAAAAATTCACACAAATAGGTTTAAACAATATAAATGATTTTCATCATAGGATTAACTACACAAAAATAAACAAGTGTACGCGTTACATGGTAATATAGGTAGGATAGGAACCAAGAATCATTCGGTGTACATGACAACTACCATCGATTAACTTTTATAATTATCTACCGATTAAGTAGATTGATTTGTGAATATTGCAATTAAATAATAACTAGCAATTACTCTAAATGAAACAAGTTACAAAGAAGATGATAATTAATCAAGGGAAAATATCACTTTGATTTCAAATCCACATGGCAAAATAACAACACACATGAACTTGTGGTGTGATAATTTTCTACACATTACACGTGAAAGTAGACTATGTTCCCGCCAAGACTATTTAATCATATGTCTCTTCAAGAAAGTAGAATAATAAACACACAATAGCCACCTAAAATCATGCAATGAAGAGCCATATAACTATTCATTTTAATGAGAAAGGTGGATCAGATTCCTGTTAAAGCTAATACCACTAACTCTTTGGAAAGTTAATACGACAAGCACGAACTAAATACCTCGAATTGTGTAAGATAAACACGAACTGACTACCATATCATGGATATTCTTCAACTATATGTATAAGGAGGCACATTTCTTTTATAAACATTTAATCCTGATTCACTAGTCATAGTAAAATGCCAAAAACCACATACAAACAAGATACTTACAAACATGTTTGAGGATTAATCTATCACAAAAGATGATGCTTTGGTTCATAAAGAACTGATTTTAGACTACAATTTATTTTCCCTTGTGTTCTTTTTGCTTGTAATCATAAATCCTGACGACCTGACCCCGCAGTGGGTGATTTTTCTTTGTTCTTTTTGTGGTGATAATTTGTGGGCTAGGAATCCGATATCCCAATTGCAAACATGTCTCAAATGTATAAAATAAACCATCAACTTATAGTAATGTCTCAAGATGTCTTAGTAACAAAGTTCTTATAAAAAGTTGTTCCAAATCTCAAAACCTAATCAGTAATCATATAAAGGAGTTCTAATTCCTACATACTAGGAGATTACATAATAATAAAACTAACTAAAAGTATATAAAATAAAAGATAATAATATTTCAAACTTCAAATAATTATAATTTATAAAGATATGAAAGGTTGCAACTTCGTTCCAAAGACTTAAAAGTAGTTGATGGCGAACCACTAGAAAGTACATTGAAACTTCAAAGTCAATTATATATCTTTTCTTCGAAATGGTTATTGAACATTCCAGGAAACTTCAGTACTTCACAGAAGTCGTTATAGGAATAAAGTAGTTGATATCTATGAGGCTTAAAGTTATTTTGGCTTTTAACAATCCAACTCATTTGCGTAAATTACCAATCACGCACCTTTACAATTTCTAGCAAAATTAAATTAAATTTGTTATAAATTTCAATTTCATTTAGATATTCAGTTTCTTTTTATTTCCGACTTTCCTAACCTAGGAGTTAACAATAACCGTATCGTTAATCAAAGTCAAACCGAAAACTGACAAAACTATATGACATTAACCGAAAACCAATTTAACAGAAAATCTGTTATCGGGTTTTTGTATCAACGGTTAACAAAAATTAACCAAACCGAACCAAACCAAACCAAACCAAACCGTTTATATTTTCTTTATAACATCATTTCATGTAGTCATACATTAATTTCATGTATATCTATTTGATGTATTTAGAGCAAAAAGTTTAGTCAAAGTTTGATTTTAATTATTAACTGAACCAAACTCAACTGAAAACAAACAAACTAAATAAACAAACCGTAACAATTAACAGAAACCGAATAGTTAATTCAGTTAAGACTAATAACTGAACCGATCACACCCTTGTCTAAGACCGTCCGTAGTCGCAAAGTCATGGTGGCGTTTTGGAGCCAAAATGTCGGGGAACAAACCCCCCTCCCCCCGACGTTTTGGGTGATTTTTTGGTTTCGGCATTTTGTACAAAATATTGGCGTGGCATGAGTTTTGAGGGTCTTGTGAAAGAGAGGAGAGGAGAGAGAGGCGTTTTGGGTGGATTTTCCACTACACCCGCTTGTTGTAAAATACCTAAAAGCTAACTAAGCGTCACATAACTCAAATTTCCTGGGTGTGCCTCGTTTTGACTAGAGGTGTACAAAAAAACCGGTTTTAGACAAACGAACCGAACCGGTTTGGGTTTAAACTTGGTTTCACCCAAACCGATAAACTGACCAAACCGCCAGTTTCAGTACCGGTTCTCTTAAGATCTACCAAACTGATTTTGAAACCGAACCGGTTTTAGAAAAACCGGACCAAACTGACGTGACTAGCCGAGCCTATCTTGCTTCTAAACTGGTTTATAAACCAAACCAATTTAAATAAAACCGGTTTTGACCAGCCGTTGACCAAACCGATTTTGTACACCTCCAGTTTTGACTACGCACGAACGCACGATATAAATCTTGAAAATATGGTGCATTACCTTTTGGGCCAATTGGGCCCACAACTCGAAACTGTGTTAAACTTAATCCCGAAGTTTGTTTTTTTTATTTCTTTTTCCTTCGAAAAATTCTCAGAATGATTAAAAATTAAAGATAACGATAATCACTAACATTAACATACATACATACATACATACATACATACATCCCACCTCCAAAATCCCCAAATTATTCTCCAATTTTCTCTTAAACCCTAAATTATTCTTCCTAATCCGATTCGACTTCCTCGATGCCCAATTCTCTTCAAGTTTAAGCCTTTCTTCACAATTGATCGGGTTTTAATGCTACCCATGAGTTCCGATCATCTTGTTCAATTCACATTCACCTCTTTTTCCGATGACGATGATGATGATGTGTACTATGACGATGATGCCGATGCTTATGATGTTGATCGTGACGTGGACGACGGCGCCGATGAGTATAATGTTCTGGTCAACCGCGCCAATCCCACGTCCGATAAAAGCTATGTGATCCTTACAGAACGCGATCTGGGTAAACGGCTAGAGGAAGATGTTATTATCGTTACCTCTGTTTTATCCATACCTAGAGATGATGCTTGTTTGTTATTGGTTAGGTATAATTGGGATGTTAGTAAGCTTCATGAGGCTTGGTTTCAGGATGAGGCTGCAGTGCGTCGGAGTGTCGGGTTATTAGACGTTGGCACGGATGCTAAGTTCCCGAAATCGGATGGTCGAAAGGTGGACTGTGGGATTTGTTTTGAGTCGGTTAGGAAGAGGGATATTGCTACTTGTGGGTGTGATCATAGTTATTGTAAGGTGTGTTGGAAGGCGTATGTTGGGACGGCGATTAATGATGGTGCGGGGTGTTTGACTTTACGGTGTCCGGAGCCTGGATGCGGTGCTGCGGTTGGTCCGGATATGGTTAAGTTGTTAGTTACTGAGAGTGAAGTGAAAAGGTATGATCTTTTTATGCTTAGGACTTATGTTGACAGTAATAAGAAGATTAAATGGTGCCCTGGTCCGGGGTGCGAGTACGCGGTTGAGTTTGATGATGATTTTGAGATTGGGAATTATGATGTTTCTTGTTTTTGTAAGTATGGTTTTTGTTGGAAGTGTATGGAGGACGCGCACCGTCCGCTTGATTGTGAGACGGTGGGTAAATGGGTGTTGAAGAATAATGCGGAAGCTGAAAACACGAACTGGATTCTTGCGTACACGAAGCCGTGTCCTAAATGCAAGCGGTCGATTGAGAAGAATCACGGGTGTATGCACATGACTTGCAGGCAGCCTTGTGGTTATGAGTTTTGTTGGTTGTGTCTTCGCTCGTATAATGGACATGGTACAGCTTGTAATAGTTTTACTAAAGAAGGGGGTGTTGCTGTTCCTGAAGCTGAAAAACAAAGGGAGTTGGCTAAAATGGCGATTGAAAGGTACACGCATTATTATGAACGGTGGGCTGCTAATGAAAAGTCGAGAAAGCAAGCACTTTTGGATTTGCATAAGATTGAAACTGTTGATATTAAAACCCTTAGTTTAAACTACTGTCAACCGGAGACACAGTTGCAGTTTATTATTGATGCTTGGTTGCAGATAGTTGAGTGCAGGCGCGCGCTGAAGTGGACATACGCGTATGGATTTTATATTCCTAATCAAGAAGCAGCTAAAAAGCAGTTTTTTGAGTATTTGCAGGGTGAGGCGGAGTCTGGTTTAGAAAGGCTTCATCTTTGTGCTGAGAAAGAATTACAAACTTATATTATAAACGAAGATGAAAACGCAACTGAAGAACAGTTTAATGCTTTTAGGGTGAAGTTATCTGATTTGACTACTGTGACTCGGTCTTATTTTGAGAATCTGGTTAGGGCGTTGGAGAATGGTCTTTCGGATGTTGACTCTAACGAGACTCGAGCCATGGATGGTTCAGACCAGGGTGCAGCGGGTGGTTCGAGTAGCAAGGTTAGAGGGCGGGCGGCTGGTGAGTCGTCGAGACGAGGTGATGGTTCGAAGAGGATGAGGATGGTGACGAGGCGGCCCATGAATGATACACAGAGGCATGCGGCTTGGATGGCTGGTGAGCCTAGTAACGAGCAGCTGGGTGATCAAGACGGATAGATGAATGGTTTGCAGGGTGTTTGGTATAGTTTTTAAAACTGAATAAGTATTTTTCTTTTCCCTTAAACTTTACAACTTCTTGATTTGTGGGCAGTCTAATTGATGCTTTATGTTTGTGTGTGTTGTTCTATTGTATGATGCTGACCATTTTCGGTTATCTATGCGTGTTTAAAACTGAACTAGCTAAAAGATCAGATTATCTATGTAAATAAAAATAAGTACGTGTACAAGTATAGAATATGTTTAAAGGGCGACTATTTCATCTTCATCGGTATTTTGTTTATGGTTTCTTTGTATTCTTTGAATTCAATCGTTATGGTTTCTTTGTATTCTTTGAATTCAATTGTCATCCCGGAAGTTGGATTCAGGCAGTTATTTCCCAGAATTGAGCATTGCTTGGTGTGCACATCTCTTTCATTTGCTAGATAAAGGATGAAGAGGTTAATAGTTACAGAATGAAAATGATGGAAATATGGATGGATATATTGTCTTTCAATCCCAATTGATATCTAATGTCTTTACCATGCCATAATTTGTATAAAATGGCTTTCATTTTATGCCATGTCAACCAACCTCTTCAAACTACATGCATGAACCTCCTTATGTTTCATCAAAATAATATGTAAAGCTGATGTTTTAGGTGTTGATATAATGTTAATTATTAATTATAATTATAATGGTGCATTTAACTTGTCCGCTTAAAACACTGCGTCTAAATTTGCTGGAATGACGTGTCTAAACCAATTACAACGGTACGCCAAACTATTACGACGATGTGTCCAAACAAACATGTACTATATAGACATATACCATCACCTATAATATATGTCATATTATGAATCCTTTTCAAACGCAACAACCACTTTGCATAGAGACTCACCTCTGGTACATGTACCATCGCCTATGGTACATGTAACATACGTATATTACATATCTGTAAAAAAAATTAAAAAAAAAAATGTTACGTTGAGTTTTTTTAAGTTCTTAAAACTCAAAATGGTTCTCAAAAGAAATCAACTCTATATATTTAACCGTCAAAGGTTATTCTCATTTTTCATAAATTGATTGATTCAATTTTCTTAATATTATTCTCAAGTCTCAACACCTTTTTGCTGTTCTATTTCTCAAGCCCAAATTTGTTTTTCGCGGGCCGCTTCATCTTTTTAATTGTAATGCAACACGAGTCCCAAACATCAAAGCATCCATCAACGTTTCAGCCCACCATTTAAGCTTCACTAATAATTTTAATTGGGCCAAAATAATTAAGATTTGGTTGCTTGTCCAGTTGTCCCCTGTGCATTGCGGTGAGACCTTTGAAAGAAAACCCGTGTGTTAAGGCGGTCATGTAACGGGAGTTCGGTCGGTATCGCCTCGACTGCATTTACAACTTGGGTTACCATATCAAAAAGAATGACAATTAGTTTATTAAATGATACCTAGTTATATAATATTAATCGGCAACCTTTAAATCAAACATCTAAAAAAATTGAACTTGTTTTATTTTTAATTTTTACTTGAAGATTGAAATTCTAAATTTCCAATCGCTTATCTTTCAATAATTGAGAATGCGTTTTAAATGTATGGTCCTTTTGGGTAGACATACTTATTCTCTCAAGTACCTTTCATTTTATTATATGGTTCTCTCTTTTATGGGCAAACAATTTGAAAGTTATGTTTTTTAATATTTAATTTAAGTTATTTATTATTCTACTTTAAAATCATGCAGTTGTTTTTTTAGTTACCGTAAAAAAGTTATAGTTATAATAATTTACAAATGGACCTTATGCCTAATGATTAATAGTACAAAACTACAAGTTACAAAACTATTAATCATCTACTTATAACTTGTGTCTTGTGCGTTTGCACTCTAAATCATTGAACATTAAAACAATACACGAGTTAAGATAGATTTTCTTTTTGTTTTTTCCCTTTACTGTGGTGTGAACTGATCACCCTTTAATATGTTTCCAAGATGTTTTGTAGTATTTTCAATCAATAATGCACAAATGCCTTTATATATCAAGTAAGGTCTACATGGCCCGCGTAAATACTAAATACACATATTTATTGCCTTTTCTTTATCCTAATGCCAACTTTTGTCACCCACGAGATTTGAACTCCCACCACATAAAAATGTTTAAGTCTTATCACACATTTTGATATCGCTAGGGCAATAGCCTTTTATTCAACACATGTTACTACATCTACCTTTTCATATTCTAATAAAGTAAAATAAATGTGGACACTTGTCATGTTTTGGTTAATTCTTACAATTTTTTTCCCTCCAACTAATATGCCCTAATATATGTAAAAAATTAATAATTATTCACTTTCCTTTTACATTATATTTATATAATATCTATATAATTTTATAATTATGAATATTAACATATTATTTTACTATATATTTCAAAATACTTTGTGAATTCCAAAAATCAACAACAAATCATGTTTCTCAAATGAAAATTGTTTCGGGTTTTTTGTTGAACTTAAATTTTATTTTATTGGTTAAAAGTTGGTAAATATATAGTTTGGTACAAGTTAACAACATTAAGATCAAAATTTGTTACGGATCAAAAATGAAATTTGAGTATTTTTAAAAGTTTGAGAATGCAAAATAGATTTATCGTCAAATTTGTTACGGGTTCAAAGTGTTGACTTTAAAATGTCAAAAGTATGAAAGTTAGAATTTTAAAGATGATTCGGGTTTCAAATTTATTTTTAAGGCATTTTTTGAAATAATCAAAAGGTTCGGGATTTGACAAATTGACTATTTTCCTCTCAATTATTAAAATTTAAGAAAAGATTGTGAACACTTTCAACATGCCACTCCCATGCCTATCAATGCTTCTAACTTTTTTCAAATTTGAAATATTTATGTCAACATTAATTTTTTCTTTCAATGGTGATCATAACGTTGTATGGGAAGCATGTTAACGGGAGACCCGTAGGAGAGCAACTAAGTGAATTAAAAGATATAAATATGCTTTCGGAATTAAGTTAATTCCGTGGAATTAGTTGTCTACGGTTGTTCGAGTGTTTGCAGGTTTGAGGAGCTAGAGAGCGACGTTACGAGAACACGGGGCGAAAACGGTGAAGAAAACGGAGCTGGAACGCGATAGATACGAAGAAAACAAGTCGCGGGAATGAGCTCCACCGTGGCCCACGGTCCACCTGAAGCAAACATTCCAGAGTCCACCGTACCGTGGAGAAGAAAGGGCACCGTGGCCCACGGTCCTAACCATGGCCGACAGTCTGGCTAGGAAGACTGGTTGACTTTGGTCAACCGTGGACCACGGTTGACACCGTGGCCCACGGTCCGGGGTGGAGACTCACATGCATGTCTTTTAATAGGCCGATTTGGAGTGACTCTGGACTACTTTTTCACTGAGGACGGCTAAGGGCGATTTTGGAGGAACAAGAACACTATTTTGGGTCTTTGTATCATTGGTTTTATGTTTGGGATTGCTAGTAAAAGATTCTTGACACGACAATGATCTCTCGAGCCATGAGTGGCTAGTTTCGTGGTATTTCTCTCGGGATGTAAGGTTCTTTGCAAAACACTTTTGTTATTGTTCTTGAACTTGGATTGATTATCTAAAATGTTATTTTAGCATAATCTTGTGTTTGTGTGATTGTTGTAACTTGTCCATATTGTTTATATCTAGCTTTTAGCCATATGTTCTTGGTGTCGTTGGCAATCGAGATTTAGTGGGAAGAACAAGAATGAATAGTATTGATTGATTGTTAAGTAACAATCTTGCATTCTAGAAATTCGAGTACTTAGTTCTTGATTAATCACAAACAATTGCATGTACACAAAACCGAGATATTACGGTTTATCCATTGAATGTTAACAAGAGTGTTGAGCAATAACCCGAACACCGAGAGGAATACTTGTTTAATTATTCGTTTACAACTTTCGTTTAGTTTAATTTAGTGTTAAAAATCAAATCAAAACCAAGTTGGAAATTACTTTGTGTCATTTACAATTATCTTAGTTTAATCGTTAAGCTACTTGGTTAACACATTTTCCACAAACTCTTCGTGTTCGATACCCACTTACTGCTATCTATTTAGTTGTATTTGGTTTAAGTTTGAGTGAGTCTTCGACCTCACGTCACATGTCATGCAAAATTATGCTCAAATGAAACAAAATATTCACGAAATTGAATGGGTTAACATGTTATTTTTTTATGTTGTCATTATGACAAAGTTGAAAAGCACTCTAAAACTTATCAAAATCTTTTTCATGGTGTAACTCAGAAAAATATAGTTCTTGAAGAACATCCATTGTTACAATTTAATGTTCTACTTTTCTTTGATGAGTGGTAAATTGATAAATATATCAATAAAGGTAATGCCTTTTTTGTATTTAGGCTGAGTGGTTAGAACTACTATCGTATGAGAAGTCTTATTTTCGAAATTGGTTCATAACCACGATTCTTTCAATTATAAATATATGACACCGATAATTAATTTTTCAATAGAAATAAGCATTCTCGGGTACGTTTTTGCACCGTCATTTTTTTTTATTAAGCTCATTTAAAAAAATCATGTTGTGATATAAATCAAATCAATTTATATACACATTGTATAGATAAAGCATGGATGTAATACATTTTTTTCATATACGCTATGTAATTATTTGTTTTACTTATAATTTTATAATTTAAATTATCCTGTGTGTGACACGGGCTCTAAAACTAGTAATACATAATAAATAACATGTAAATATATAACTTAATAAAATCATAACAAAAATAAATAAATAATGTACTAATAGACATTTCAAAAGATGAAACAAGCAAAACATACCAAGACGTAACACATAATTAGGGAATTTCGTATCAAAAAATAATTACTCATTTGTAATCCAAGAAATCAATGGCTCAAAAACATCTAATTCATCATAATATTAAATATATTTAAAAAGAAGTATGAATCGTTTTCAGTCTATAATTGACCATCTGGTCTGTTAATTGGGGAGCAAAAACATACAAAAAGAAAAAAAAAAAGACAATTAGTATAATAAGGATTAGTCATTTAGTCCATTAATTGTCAATCTGTCTTTAATTATTAGTGAAGCAACTCAATAACTAGTACTGATCAGCTTTTCTAAATTATTAATTAATTTATTTATTTGTACAAATTTAATTCAGTGGTGGCTGGTAAGTACTAAGGCTGAGGGGTGTGGAGCGCGAGAGGGGGCGCGTGAGCCCGTCCGCTCGCGCCCCGGGGCGCGAGCACCACACCACCGAGGCGCGAGAGGGGCGCGAGCGCGGAAATCCAGGCGGGCGCAAGGGGTCTCGCGGCTGGGAATGCGCGTGAGGGAGCCTGGGAATGCGTAAATAGAGCCGTTGGGCTCTTTATGTTTATTAAAAAAAAAAAATTTTTTATAAATTGATTCGATTTGTTACCTGATGGTGAATAACAATCTGATCGGAGTTAGTTGTGTACGGCGGTATGACTCCGGCGGTGGTTCACGGCGGCGTTGAGTTGCCGGTGGTGATGAGAGTGGATTAGGCGAAGTAGCGGAATTAGGGTTTGAGATATTTGTTTGTTTATATTTGTGTGTTGTGGGCTGATATGCTTGTGGTAACCGACCTCTTGTTTAAGTTGTGCATTATGAGGTTGTACACTTTGCTTGTTAGGTTGTAAAGTGAGTTACTTTTAAACGGCTTAGGGTGTTTTATCTAGCGCGACGGATAGATCGGTAAAACCCAAGTGTTAGGACGGTAAGTGTATTATAATATTGAAACTAACTAAAACAAAAAAGTTATAAAAATTGAGGTGGACTGATGGAGTGGAGTCGGTCGGTAAAACTTGGGCGTTGAAGCGGCGAGTGTATACAAATTCGGTCGGTTTTATGTCATGTTTGTTATGGTAACGGAACAAAAACAAAGAACGAAAAAAAATTGGTATGATCGTTTTTGTTATGTTCGTTATAGTACCGGAATTAAAACAAAACGCGTCGAGTCTACGCAAATTCAGTGAGTTTTAGTCATATTCGTTAAGGTAGCGGAACTAAAACAAAAAATAACTCCGATCAAATTTTTTAATAATACGTTTTTTTAATACATTTATAAAAAAATAAAAAAAAACCGCTCGCGCCCCCTCGCGCCCCTCCACACCAGGGCCAGGGGCGCGAGCGGGGGCTCCAACACCCATCTTATCAAGTTTCTCTCTCTGCCACACGTCACAATATTATTGGCTGGCGCCCCCACTCGCGCCCCCTCTCGCGCCCCCCACACCCCTCAGCCTAAGTAGTATATCAGTTTAGACGTGCATAGTGCATTGTCTGCTTGTACTTTGCATGTATACCATTTACACACGAAGTAGGAGACCATTTGCTTTTCCATAATAATGTTATTTTAATAAAGCGTACTAGGGTATGGGTGTGGGAAAAAAAAATTAATCCGAAACTGAAAAAATCGAACTGGAATAAAAATCGACGGTTTGGTTTTATGTTTTTGTAAAAAATCGAATTACGATTTGACGGTTTAGTTTTATGTTTTTATAAAAATCAAAATTACTTCGGTTTTCGTTTTGCTTGTAACAAAAACACGAAGCTAAACCGAATTTTCAGATTCTTATTTTTTATTTTATGTAATAATAATAATCAATTATTTAATAATTAACAATCATTCAAAAAAGTTAATTATTAACAAAATTATTTACATTAAAGTACATTATTTTTGGCAAAACCAAACCAAATGGCAAGAACATAAACTAAACCGAACCAAAGAGAAAACCGGAAAACCGAACCGAATGATTTCAAATATCCTAAAACCGAAGTTTTGGTTTTTAATTTGGTTTTAGCCTGAAGCTGACCCAAACCAAACGGTTCACACTGTTAAAGGGAAGAATAACTTTTCACTATTTTCCTTCTAAAAGAACCACGATCACCTATTTAGTAAGTCATTTTTTCACGATATTGTATCATTGATACATCATATTATATCCTATCCTATCCTATCCTATCCTATCCTATTATTCTAATAAAATAAAATAATTGTGACATGTATCGCTTTTTAGTTAGTTCTCACAACTTTTTTCCCTCCTAAACTAAGATCTTAATTGATCATAATATATTTCATATATCAATAATTATACACTTTTCTTTTACACTCTATTTATATTATATCTATATATTTTTATAAAAATAAGTATTAACATATTATATTACTATATATTTCAAAATATACTTGGTGAAATCCAAAAAAAACGACAAACCATGTTTGTTAAATATTGAAAATAATATAATTCAAATGTTATAATTAACATATTATACCATGTATATTGTTGAAGATTTTAAAGAAAAATAAAACTAGAATATACTTTCATTTTACGAAGCAATTTTCTTAATCTTTAAATTAAAAATATATACTTTTAAATTAAAAATATATGCTTAAAAGCTGATCTATTGTTTTAAAGTCAATCTATTTATCGATTATTACTATTATTATTATTATAATTTTGTAAATTATCATATAATTATGTAAATTATAAATATATGCTTTAAATCTATTTATTAATTATTTTTCTAGGTTAATTTAGTAAACTATATAATGGAGGGATAATTTGATAACCTTGTTGAGTTTTAAGAACTTAAGAACTTCATTTTTAACCACACATTTAATTAATTAGATGAGATCATGTGGTTGAGATTAAATTTGATTAAAAATTAAGTAGGAGGGAGAATAAAGATGTACCGTTATTACACTAATTTAAACGTCCATTACACCTATGGAAAAAGTTGACTCGGTGCGTAAAAAATTCTGTAATTTTTCTACGTACATGTATCCTACATATATTACGTATATGTAAAAAAATTCAAAAAAAAACTTGTTATGTTGAGTTCTTTCGAGTTCTTAAAACTCAAACTGGTTTTCAAAAGAAAACAATCATATATATATATATGTTAAAATGTAATTATAGTATATACCAATCACTTTCATATATAACAAAGTTTATCATATTTAATTTGTTGGTTTTTTTTATCAATGATTGTTTTGGGTTTTTTGTGAAACTTAAATGTGATTGTTACGAGCCAAAAGTTGGTAAATAGATTGTTTGGTACAAGTTAGATATATTTGGCTTAAAATTTGTTACGGTTTAAAAATGGGTAATTTAAGTACTTTTAAAAGTTTGAGAATGCAAATGGATTTATCGTCAAATTCGTTACGGGTTCAAAAAGTTGACTTGAGAATGTCAAACGGGTAGAAGTTAGAATTTTAAACATGATTATGGTTTCAAATTTATTTTCAAGGGCATTTTTGGAAATAATCAAAATGCTCGAAATTTTGCAAATTAATTATTTTTCCTCCGACTATTAAAATTTAAGAAAAAATGGCGAGCACTTCCGATATGCCATCCTAGGCCTATCAATGCTTTTAACGTTTATTAAATTTGAAACATTTGTGTTAGCATTAATTTTTTCTTTAATGGTGATCATAATGTGTATTAAGCATGTCATGCAAAACTATGCTCAAATGAAGTAAAATATTCAAAATATTGAATAAGTTAACATGCTATTTTTTATGTTGTCATTATGGCAAAGTCGAGAAACCCCCTCAAATTTATCAAAATCTTTTTTATGGTGTAGCTCAGAAAAACATAGTTTTTGAAAAATATCCGTCATTACAATTTAATGTTCTCCTTTCCTTTTATGTGTGGTAAATTGGGAAATATATCAATAAAGGTAAACGTTCCATCTATATTTAGATTGAGTGATCAAAACTACTATTGTATGAGAAGTCTTCTTTTTTAAATAGGTTCATAACCAACATTCTTTCAATTATACATATATGATATTGAGAAATAAATTTCCAATATAAGGAGGTTCTCGAATATGTTTTTGCACGCTCGTTTTTTTTATTAAGTTTTTTTTTTTGAAAAAAAAAATAATTTTGTGATATAAATAAAATCAATTTATGTGCACATAGTATTATACAAGCATAGATGTAATGCATTTTTCCACATACGTTATGTAATTATTTGCTTTAGTTGTTACTTTTTAATTTAGATAATTCCTTGTATTACACGAGCTCTAAAACTAGTTTTGCAATATATATAGATACTCATTTTCTCTTCTTTAATTTAAGACCATATGCATGTTGTATAACTACAATCTTATAACTATCGGATGGTTACGATATTTGATCTATTTGATGCAACACAAATAAAAACTTCAAAATGTCATGCTTGTTGTGCGCGCATATAATGTATATATGTATGAACCCTTGGGTGGGCAAAAGTGAAATTGCACTCGTTATTTTACCAATCTCGTGAAAATAACGTTAAAAGTGGCGGAAGGTTAATCATGCATCATACGATGGCGTTGATAGCCGAAAGACAAGGGTGCAAGCACCAATCGACCGGTATGCCGATGGTTGAGTGTTATGTGCCTTATTTCCAAGCCTTGATGCAAAACTACTATCGAGCCGGGGGTCTCACCGGAAGCAGCCTCTCTAGTCCTACGGGGTAGAGGTAAGGCTGTCTACATCTTACCCTCCTCAGACCTTACCTATATTAATGAGATATATTGAGTACGATAATGATGATGATGATGACGACGACAAATAAAAACTTCAAAGATACGCCACGAGTGACATGACCAAACAATGTTAACCAAAAATCTTAACTGTTCCAATCTACAAACAATATAGCCAAGACGTAATACAATATTGACATGAATTGTCATACAATATTAACACAAAACTATAAATTGAGGTGCAATATATAGTTAATAGACATGGCAAGGTTAACCATGCATCACGTGGTGGGATTGATAGCTGAAAGAAAAGGATACATGCCCCAACCGATCGTTCAGTGCGATGTCTCTTATACCCAATATTGATGCAAAATTACTATCGGATCGGGGGGTCTTATCGAAAGCAGCCTCAGATAATTTTGAATGATGAAAAGCTTTGTTGTAATGATATATGTGACTTTGTGTCATATTTATATGAAATTTAAGTTTATGTCATTTAGGGTTACTTAGAATGATCATAGATTCAAAGCAGGGTCTTATTTGGTTCATTTAATTAAACGAACAAACATACACACACGCATATCATGTTTATTTATTTGTGTTCAAGAAGTTTTGTTCATGTGTTAACTCGTTTATGTATTCATCAATTTATTTAGCCATTTAGGCTCATTACTACACCTTATAAGTAGGGTTTGATCAAATACAAATAAAATTAACATACTAATTATGAGAATCAAGTAGACTAATTATAAATATAAGTAAAGTAATTATGTAATTACATCATAGAGTAATTAAGTAATTACATAATTACTCTATGATGTAATTACATAATTACTGTAATTACTTTATAATTTAATTAAATAATTACTCTGCTTGTATTTTTTTTTAAATTATTTAATAATTTTTAATTAAAGACCTTTTGGATTACATCGAAACAGAAGGCAAGCGGGCAACAAGCTGCGCTACCCCTTTTTGAATCGCAAAACCCAATCTTTTAAAAACTATATTTGCTGATCTTGGAGTCATAACATTACTATACATGACCCGCTGAACACGGGTAAGTAGCTCCACAGCTTCAGGCGCGAGGAAACCAAAAGTGTCAAAAGCAAAAGGAATAAATACATGTTGGTTGTCAAGACACGTCTTTTCATGTTTTGCCACCTTACCTGAAGCAGCTTTTAATGCGGCTTGACCGACCGCGAAACCACTACTTCCTAAGCCCACCAAAGGAGAGACCCCTGTTAAATCCACACACACGTGTTTCCCTCCTATCCATCCAAACACCAAAATGTCAGCCGGTCGAAGAGATGATCTTCCCTCCGACGGGTCAGTCAGGAAATTCACAGGTGCTTCTTTCTTAACAGAAATTCCAGCTCGCCTGAATATATCAAAGAGCACATCCCTAACCAGATCGTGTCGGTACTTAAACCCTTACAGTGCACCGCGTGCTCCGCATATGAGTCTAAACACGCTTTACGAAAAACATGACATATCTCATCAACCGGAAATAGAGGAATCATAAGGCGATACTTAAGGATACTACGATACTCCACTGGAGACATATGCTGGACTAACCCATCTATAGGGATAGCAAGAAGAAAATCTTGAGCATGTGGTGCTTGTAGACACTCAAAAATGGCTTTTTGTCTGCTTGTTATGTTAAAGTGTGACTCCATGTCGTGAACAATTTTACTAAAAAGGGTGCTCGCCAATGCATCATCATCATCATCATCATCATCGTACTCAGTATATCCCACCAATAGCAAAGCTATGGTAGGGTCTGAGGTGGGTAAGATGTAGACAACCTTATCTCTACCCCATAGGGATAGAGAGGCTGCTTCCGGTGAGACCCCCGGCTCTATAGTAGTTTTGCATCAAGCCTTGGACATAAGACACATAACACTCAACCATTGGGACACCGACCGATTGGTGCATGCACCCTTGTCTTTCGGCTATCAACGCCATCACATGATGCTTGATTAACCTTCCACCACTTTTAACTTTATTTTCACGAGATTAGTAAAATAACGTCAAAATTAGTGCAATTTCACTTTTGCCCACCCGAGGGTTCACACATATATACATTATATGCGTGCACCGCAAGCAGGGCGTAATGCTCGCCAATGCATGCTGGATTTATAATTTCTATACTTGATTCTCACAATTAACATGTTAATTTCATTTGTACGTTAACTTTTCCCTTATAAGTATAATTTTATAAAAATATTAGCACATTCTTTTTGCTTTAAGCTTATGAGTTTATCAATATGATTTCAGCCTCTCTTATTAAATGATTGCTAATATCTTACATGCTTGTGTTCGTTTATCTTCATTTGTTTTTATTAACCGTTCGTTTAGAATACCAGTGAACGAACGTAAATGAACATAAATATTTGATAACGAACGAACACAAATAAAAATAGTTTGTTCGTTTAGTTGTTTGCATATGTTCATTCATTTGTTTCATATTAATAAACAACATAAACATGCACGGTCGTTTGGGTCTTGAGCCACCATATGCACAGTGAAAAGTAAAGAATAAAGGTGTCCAATAATTAAAGATACAGGTGAATGTTTTGTAACCATTTATGGAAGTGGAGACATCTTAAGATCCCTTAGACGCCTCGTAAAACTTTATTTATTTATTTCTTTTTTTTCCCTTTTTAATAGCATTTGGGAACTACTCTAATATTCGTGTGAGTCTTTCTGAAACAGGATGTTAACCGTTTATCTTTTTTTAACGCTTCAAGTTTGACTCGTCCAAAACACTATTAAAGAGAAAACCTACCGATGTGAAAAAACCCCTTTAAGTCTCTTAAATTAAAATATTTTTCTTTAGGAAAGCCCCTTGAAATGCCATTAAATTAAAATATGTTTTTTTAGAAAACCCCCTTTGAGTGTCGTTAAATTAGAATATGTTTCTTTCTTTCTGTTTTCTATTACTTTTTATTAATTAGCACAAAATTACTAAGAGGATTTTTTTTATATAAATCAATGAATATCTGATCTTTTAATCGACTAAATTCATCAATTTTTTCATGAATTAAATGATAGAATAAAACGTGCAAAAATAGAGAGAATGAGACTAGCACCTAACTTGTGAAATGATTAATTTGTTAACACGAATTCAGAAAGACATTTTTTTTGAAGGACCAACAAATAAAGATCGGCCATCAGAACGACCCAATTGCAATAGGCCTCCCCATACGCCTGTGATCGCGTTCCAGGAAAACCCGTTGCCCG
This sequence comes from Bidens hawaiensis, assembly GCF_021521415.1. NCBI lineage: Eukaryota > Viridiplantae > Streptophyta > Magnoliopsida > Asterales > Asteraceae > Bidens > Bidens hawaiensis. The sequence goes on along the minus strand of NW_027494509.1, from coordinate 207,194 downwards.
AAAGTGTAATTGCAATAGGCCTCCCCATACGACCTTAATTAAGTACACAATCTCCTGTTCCAGGAAAACCCGTTGCCCGAAAGTGTAATGCGAAAAAACCCGGTTGGGATTGGATTCAAACCTGAGACCTTGCGGCCTTCACCCTAAATCTTTGCTTCCCTTTCAATATCAGTTGAAATAAAACTCATTGACGGAAGACGGAATTGATGAAAACTGAAGAGCCTACCCACAAGACGGGCTCATGGGCAGGCCTCAGCCCAGTAACTCAAGCAAGGCCCAACAAGGTTAAACCCAATAGCACAAAATGTTCTAGAAGAAGGCTTGGAGGGAAAATGGTTTGCAAAGGAAACTTATGCAACATGTCTGATCCGGTGGGTGGCCCGAGACACGCATGATCCGGGATAGGGGATAGTAACCAGGAGATAAAGATCTTCGAAGGAAGCAAGGCCCATGGGAAAGAAGAGTGGACCAAAGGACCCCGCCAGAAGTCATAGACCGTAGGTCTTTGTATATACACGTTCTCCTCTATAAATAAAGAGGAGAGGACATTTGTAACGGCATTCACTAAATACATATCAAATACACCACACACACTTGCATTGATCCCATTCTTGTAATCGTTAGGAGCCTTTCCCGGTCAGCCGGAATAGGATCCAACAAATACCTTTTGCAATTTTCACATACTAAATAATCCAATTTATCAACGATTGTTATGCCCTTCAGTTGAATAAATAAATTTTTGTATAACAATTTATCATTAAAATCAAAACGATTACAATAAAGTTTTTCTGAAACCAAAATCTGAACTAATTTTTTTTTAAATATAGGATGAAGACGACCAAATGCACAAAGAGCATAGAACAGGCCATTCAATTCCAGTCTTCTTTTTCATCAAAAAGCTATCTTGCTTATTCTTTTCTCTTGCCAAGGATGTACACATCATTTATAAAGTCAGATCCTACTTGGATTGTCTGGAGCTGCCGGAGGGTCCCATCCCTACAAGATGGAATAAATTCGTGCCAAGGAAGGTTAATATCATGATTTGGCACATATTCCTAGATCGTCCATCGACTAGATTTAATTTAAGTAGTAAAGGATTTGATATTCCTTATATCTTATACCAATATGTTTGAATTCGGTGGAAGTTTTGAATTCGGTGTCACTTTGGTTCAAATATTAGGAATGTTATCGGTCGTTGGTTAGAGGTGGTTCTTCTATTTTTGGGTGATAAAGGGCCTAAAAGTATTTTAGACTGGTTGAATTCGTCAGGATGGGTGAAAAGGAAAAATTATGTTATTGAGGTGACTATCTATACGACGTGGTGGATTATTTGGAGAGCTGGGAATGAAATTATTTTTGGTCAACCCAATGATAGCAAAGACACTCTATATGATTCGATGGTTTCGATTTCGTATTTATGGTTGTCATCTCGCAATTGTAAGTTTAATTGGAACTAGGTAGCGTGGCTCAAAAACCCGTTACTTAGCATGTAATTTTTGTTTTGTCCCCAGTTAGGTTTTTCTTCCCAGATGTGGTTTATATTTCAAACTAACCTTTCAAAAAAAAAGAACATAAAATTGATTGATATTAGCTTACCAATTAGGTAATAGCAATAAAAGGTACCCATGACCTAATGGTCTACTGGTTTAGTGTTTACCCTTTCAAAATAGAGGCAATGAGTTTAAATTCTTGCAAATACAAAGTTATATAGTTTGTGGGTGAAAAATAATTAATTTGCTGCTAAAAAAATAGTAATAAAAGGTTAACTGTATTTTCATCAGGGAAAACTCCCAAAATGTCTCATTAATGGAGAGAGGTTCTATTTTCGTCTCCATAAATAAAAGTTTCTAGAAATGTCCTCTATAAACACATCTTTGATTGCATGTTTGGTCTCACGTGTCTTTCACGACATGTTTAACCTCAACGCGCCTTTCACAACTTGTTTGGCCACCAAACGTGTCTTGCACAACATGTTAACCTCCAACGTGTCTTTCATGGCATGTTTGGCCTCTTAATTGTTTTTTCTAATATTACATTATTAATTATAATTAATTTAACTCATATTTGTTTTTTAATAATTTTTAATGTATAAACTTTTACAAAGTTCCAAATATGCCGTTGACGTGCTTATTTTTATCTACGTACGTTGGCATAAACTTTACTTAAAACCGAACTTGGTCAAATTTTATTAAACATCTATTGAACATTTCCATATAAATCTGACACCGCTAGGCTTTGAGTAAAATTTATGACAATATGTAGATATAAATAAACATGTCTCAACGACATTTCCGAAATTATATATAACTTTATATATTAAAAGTTATAAAAGAAAACTAAATGTGAGTAAAATTAGTTCTAATAATGTAATACTAAAAAATAAAGACAAAAGAGGCCCAACGCATCGTGAAAGATACGTTAGAGGCTAGCAGGTCGTGAAAGACACGCTTGGTGGCCAAATTTGTCGTGAAAGATGCGTTGAGGCCAAACATGTCATGAAGGACGCGTTGAGATCAAACATGTCGTAAAAAACATGTTTATATGGGACATTTTTGGAAAATTTTATTTATAGGGACAAAAATGGAATCTTTCACCATTAATGGGACATTTTGGAATTTTTCCCTTTTTCATTATCATTGCTTTCATAAATGGTTCCAAAAACATGATATCTTTTTTCTGAATATGTTACGTAAAATAATCTAAATGGGTGTTAAGAGCATTCAAAACAGCTCCTCTAAAAATATGTAAGTGTGTTCCCTATATTTTATAGAAGTGTTGAGAGCAAAGGAGAAAGTAAAATTTACTATTCATTTTTTAAACTTTTTAATACTTTTTAAAAATGGTTGTGAGTAAATGAGTTAAAAAAATATAATGATAAAGATATAAAAAATATTATTTAATTGAAAATGAGAAAGAATAGATAATATTTTTTATATAATGTAATTATGAAGATAGAGATAAAAATTATACTTGGAATGCTCTAATTTAATTATTTACTAAATTAAATAAGAGAGGCTTTGCACAAAATTTTAATCCTATAAAATATACTTTTCACTGTTAGGTTATGTCGTGGGATTACTAGCAAGAGTTAGTTATTGTACCACGTCATAGCCACATAAAATAACTAGACATTTGTTAATTTAAGCATTGTGGGTTAAATAGGTTTAAATTAAAAAGAAAAGAAAAACAAAACAAAAAAATAGCAAGAGTTAATTGCAAATATGGTCCCCGTGGTGGAACCTTAAACGCAGGTTGCAACCCCGTGGTGCAATTTTTGCAGATATGGGCCATGTGGTGGCACTTTTATTTGTTTTTGTTTTCTGTCAGATCCCCGCTAGTTTGTTCCGTTAAACATAGGGATAAATCCTTCTATTTGCTCCATATCCCTTCTGGTCGATATTAACCCCCCAACTTAACCGTTTACAACCCTAGCCAACTGTCATCCCTCGTAACCGCCATCTTCAGCTCTGTTATCCCTCGCCGATCATCATCATCAACTCAATGGCATGAATGCTCGAGTTGTTTGTGGATAGCGCCGCTCTCTTAGGTGACTGTCATTTTCATAATTGTTGGTTGATTCTTGAAGTAGAAGTTATTAATCGAATAATCCGACTATTAATCGTAGCTTAATTAGTTCCGTTTATCATTTTGTAGCGACGATGTGGGTTAACGCCTCCTGGACCGGATTTAGGGTGGATTTGGTTTTATTAATCAAGCCATACCCAAACCGGGTCTACACCATCCACTTTGCTGCAAAAGACCTTGTTCAACTAGAATAGCTGCTTTTAATAAGTTTTAAGTTGCATTTAAGTAGTATGAATAACTAGGTATTTGTATATGGATATTATAAAACTTAATAACAACTAATTAGGTGTTTTGTATTATGTTAACTAATATTTTAGAAACCTATGAACTAGTAACTGTGTAAATATATGCTTTTGGTATAAATATTAAGCTACTTTATGATGTACATATAACTGCAGTTGTTTGATTAGCAATGTGATATGTAGGTGTATAGGTCAATGGTTAATGGTTATGAATTTGAATAATATGTTCGTCTTTTGTAGTATAAAACAATAGTTATACATACACACAATGTGTATAAACCAGTGTTTATATTTAGAATTAAATTCTATGAATAATTAGTTAGTATTTGTGTAGGGGCATAAGTGTCATTTCGTATTAGTATGTGTCTATGTATGTGTGTGTCTGTGCATATATGTATGTATTTCTGTATATGTATGCATGTGTATATGTGTACATATTTGTGTATCTATGTCTGTGTATATGTTTGTGCATATTTGTATGTATCTATGTGTGTATTTGTGTACTTATAATCTATAATAAGTAGTAATTAGGTTTTTTGAAGAACTAAATACAATGTCAATTTTTATGATTAAGGAACAATGTGTGTGTGTGTTAAATAATAAACTGTTTGGGCCTAATGGTCTATTATGTATGTGTTTATATGTATGTATGTGATATGGGCTAAATTATATAAAAATATTATAAAAATTCCCTTCACTTTTTGAATAATTTTTGGTTGGTTTTTACTAAATAATAGTCTGAAAGCGTTTGTGTTTTAATTTAAAGGGCTTCAAGAAACAACGGGCTTAAACGAGTAAAACTTTAAACGAATATTATCTGTATTGGTTTTCTTTGTAATCTAATTGTGTATTTTAATAAAATGATTATTTCATTTATTAATTGGTAAAAACAGGAAATAGTGGAACAGGTAAAGTTATGGTATGGTAATGTGAATGTTAAATGTGTGCATTGAAGTATCTTAGTATTTTAATATTAACATCATGTGAGAAAATGCAGATATCAAATGCCATATAATTTCGCGAATCATCTATTGGAATAAATGGTTAATTGGGCCATTCTCATAAGCATCAAAGAATTATTTGGGGCTCCTGTTTAATTTCTTTACACGTCGGCCGGTCCAAGGAAAATAAGAAGTTGGCAGAAAGATGTTTTCTATTGGGTGTGGATTCGTGGACCATGGAGCAAGGCTTGAGGGTTTAGGTATTTATTTAAACGAAAAAGTAATCAAAGAGGGGGGCACGGCAGTCAGCAGGTTTTTTTCCCCTGTTTGGTCGAACAGAAGAGGGAAGCTAGGCAAAAAAGGAGCAGAAAAGCAGTTTTGTGTCCAGGGTCACATCTACTCATCTAAACCCGGTTCCTTTGGTTTGAATTTATTATTTCTATTATGAACTTGGGTGTTGAACCAATATATTATTTTGTTTTGTTCATGAATATGATTGTTGGCTAAAACCCCTAGCTACCTAGGTTTTTGATGACTACTTTGTGATTTGAAGTTTTTTCTTGGCTTTTCGATTTTAATGTTGGATTAAGATTAAAGTAGACAATCTTTTTATAATTGATTTGATGTGTTTGCGTATATAATTTTGATTTATAATTGATCTTTGTTCCGTATGTGTCTTGTTGAAAGTCTTCGAGTTATAGACGCATATTTAGGTCGCTTACTGTGTGTTTGTGATTATTTTATGGTTTTACTAGACGTAGTAATCCATAGGAACATTGGTTGGTGATTTATTAAGATTTTATATTCTACCTATCTAGAGACTGGGAGGTAATAGATAGTCGGATTGTCCTTGGGATTAGGCGTTTAGGCTAGAACGCTCTGACAGGAGGTTTCCTAGATTTCCCTAGTTTCATTGTAATTCCGTGTCTTATCAATTGTTCTTAGGTTACCCCTTGCACTTTAGGGTGTATTGAGATAGTGAGACTGACAGGTAATCTATCTTTTAGGGTACTTTAGTATTGTTGGAGAGACTGACGGGTAATCCAACTAATCGGTAAGTTTAAACGCCCCTTAGTGTTTCCTTTTAGGTGACACCCGGAGAATGATCAGGGATCCACTAGGTTGTCTAAGGGTGTCGTATTTTAAGATCCCGGTTCCATCATAGTTCCCATAGCCGAGAGAGATCCAAGATTCATAAGTATGATTCTAAACCTAGGTAGTGCTTCTCCGATCTTTGAGCTTGTCTAAATAATCGAGTTAAAGTCTATTAGTGTCAATATCATTTTAGTTTAAGTATTTTTTTTAGTTTATAGTTAATAGATAAAAAACACAAAAACAATTAAATATTTTTAATTAAGTTATTAGTCAGAGTTTAGTTTTAGGTATCGCTAGTGTCCTTTGGGTTAGATATCCGGACTTCATTAGGCTTTACTACAGTTGATAGGTACACTTGCCTGTCTAGTGGTCTAGCATTAGGATAGTCTAGATTTATAAATTTAAAACAGAGTGTCTAGGTTAGGTTAGGTTAGGTTTTTATAGACCGCTTTTAGCACATCAGTATGTATGTATGTGTTTGTGTGTTTTCATATATACATGCATCTTTGTGTGTGTGTGTATGTATGTATTTGTGTATGTGTTGTATGCACTTGAGTATATTAGGCTGCTTTTGAGTATATGTGTATGCAGTTTGACTTAGGAAAGTCAAACGTTGTGTTTCAATCGGTTAATGTTGTGCAAAGACACAATTTGACTTAGAAACGTCAAACAGCAAAGTCATAGTTTGACTTAGGAAAGTCAAATGTTGTGTTTCAATTGTTTAATGATGTGCAAATTCATAGTTTGACTTAGAAAAGTCAAACTTTGTGTTTCAATTGGTTAACCTATACACATAACCAATATTAGGGGTTAAACATTGTGTCTGAATTTGAGTCAACGGGTTATAGATAGTTAACCAGAAAAAGTCAACATTCGGTTGGTTTAAGCTATTGAAGGGAAAATATTTTATCAGACTAAGGGTCCAAATTGCATGTATTTAAAATCACAGGGTTACAATTGCAAGGGTAGAACGATTTTTCCGTAGAAAAAAAAAACGTTGGTTCATATGGGGTCCGGATTGCAAAAAAAAGATAGCGTTACTCCTATGTATTTTAAGCCCAACCAATTTAATACTTAAACCCAACAAAAGCCCACTTAAATTATAAAGCTCAAACCAAAAACTCAGTAACCCAAATAATCCTTTTAAGTTTAACAATAAAAAAAAGACCGGATATTGTGAACACAGTCACACAGCCGACAACTCTCCGTCTCTTTTGACTCTGCTCACCACACACCACCAGTTCACCACGGTTGCCGCCACCTGCCGCCACATCCACCTCTATCCGTCACCAGCCACCCCCTGACCTCACTCAACCACTCCACCTCTGACCTCTCCTTTTACGATAAGATTTTCTTGTATTTAGGGATTTAGGGTTATATTTAAATTGGAGTTAATTTGGGATTTAGGGTATATGTTTAACTTGGAATTAATTTGGTATTTAAGGTTATATTTAAATTGGAATTAATTAACGATTTAGCCTTTAGTTTTATGTGTAAATTAGAATTGATATTAGGTTTTTAATTCAAATTTTGTTTAAGAAACTTCGAAGATGAGTAAATAACCTCTTATTAATAACTTTTTTAAACGTCAAAGAAAAGAAAACGATAGCATCGGCTTATCGCCAAGTTTAAATATTCCAACTTTAAGTTCAAACATGTGCGACTACTTTATTTTTTATTTAATTAAATATTGTGTTTATCAATATTTTTGTTGAGTAAACTTTAAAACTACTCATTAACAATGTGTTTGATCTGATCGAAAGATATCAATAAAATCATTGTATTAGTAAGTTCATAAGCATGAATAATTTTTAGTATCATTAAGTAAATAATTTAGGTTATTTTGATGTGCCCATTATAAACCAACTTGTTTTGATCTGCCATTGCAAATGGGTTAACTGGGCGCCGGTACGCTTGTAACACGAAGCCGAGCCCGGGACGCGTCAAACGCGTAACTAGACACCTGCACGAGCAAAACGCGTTACTGGGCTCCGCTATGCGCGAAAGGTAGTCAGGCCCCGTAAACGCGAAACCGGTAAATTTTTTTTTTAATGTACGTTTAAAAAATATTTTACGCTACCCTGAAATTAGTTTCTAGATCCGCCACTAGATGGCGCCATCATGCCCACATGGCATGGATTGTGCCTCAACACCAGACAACTTTATAATATTATCTAGTACCAATGTTTTCATAAACGGTCCTAAAAACATGATATACTTTTATGAAGAAATTATATAAATTTTTGTCACTATGAATTTGATCTCTCATCACTTGAAAAGATAAAAATTATCCAATACCTTGATAACATTAGCCAAAAGCCGCATATAAAGTTTTTAAGTAATAATCAAAACGGGTCTTAAATATTAATCCTATTGTTTATACTTTTCATTGCTCATGGACGTTAAAAATTAAATAGTTAGTTTACTTTAGTTAATTATGAAACTTGTTCCATGTGATGTAATTTCGAAACCCAAAAAACCAAAAACTAGTGGTTAGAACTTACAAGCAAAAGGGAATGCAGCTTTACTCGGAAAGTGACGGGCAAGTGAATTAGGTGTTAAAGTTACAAATTGAAAACAACCAAACATACATAAAGGTTTGATTGTATGTTTGCATTTCTTTACACTAAAGAAGTTTTTCATCACTGTGACATATATTTAATTTTTATTGATATTAAGTTTTGTGAAACTTTTGTCTCCTGGGTTCATTCTTTAAGGGAACATGACTTCAATAATTTTAAGTGGTATTTACTCATTAATAAAAAAATATATTGACAATTTATCAGTAATGTTCTTACATAGGGTTATGTATGGATTGGTTTGTGGTTCAAATCAAACGGTTTCAATTTTCACAAGTTCAGGTTCAATTTCAATTTTTTCAACTCTACCATTTGGGTGGAGGGATTGGTCACCCAAACTACCATTGACACTAACCAATAATACACTGCCACATTATTTTTACACTTAACTACCTTGTACTACCCTAAGGGTCGACATTGATAGACCCAAACTACCCTAAATAATTTTATTTTTTAATTTAAAAACTAAAGCAATTTTAATTTTTAATTTAAAATAACTAAAAAACTATAAATTATAAACTTATAAACTAAAATTAAGAATTATCCTTTTTAACTCAAAACTATAAATTTAATTAAAAATAAATTTAACATTTTTCTTTTATTATATTTAAAGAAAAAAACTATTATATAACATAAAAACCCATACATAAAAAAAACCGCATTCACGGATTCACCTACCCTTTCTCCTTCATTCCTTCACCCTGCAACAAAAAAACCAAAAGCTAAAACACAGAATACCCAAAAATATGTAAAATGATGAAGCGATTATTGAAAATAGAAGAGAAAGATTCGGGGGATACTACCCCTTGCACAAACTCGACGGCGACTTTTGAGGGGGTGGCGAGGTGTTCCCCGCAGGGAATAGTACCCCTAGGGGGGGGACCTCGAGCTCTACTCCCTTCACCATTAGGCTTGAAGATTTGGGGGAAAAAACAAATACAATTAAGTGGGTGGGGCTAGGGGTGTTCAAAACCGGATATACGAAGATTTGGATATCTGAACTTCGGATATCCGGACCTTTCGGATAGTGGATTTCTCTATCCGAATCAAAATCCAAAATTTCATATATCCGATCGGATAGTGAATCGGATATCCGAAAACTTGAGAAAAATGGTTTAAAAATAAACTTTACAACATTTCAAATAACAAATTTAATGTATAAATCTAACAATTTGTAAGATAAGCAAACAACTAACAATTTGTAACATAACTAACAAATCTTTGAAACATATATGTAATTAACCTAAAATCCCTTATCGAGATGGAGAATGAAGAATCGGTGATGGAGCCGTGGAGGGACAAGGGCTGGAGGATGTGAGATGAGGGCTGAAGTGGAGGTGGTGACGGACGACGGTTAGCGGATTAGACACTAAAGGTCGTTAATTCAGAGTACTCATGGAGTCATGAAGAAATCTGCTGAAGCATGAAACGTCAATTTGCTTAGATTACACAAGACCAAACACTATCATAATGTCTAGTACTTAGGTCTTGTGTGGTAGGTTTAGATAGCATGTGATTTTGATTGTATGTTAACGTTTAGAATACACAAGCAACTTATGCGCCACATAAGTCCCAAACAAGCCTATATATAGGTTGTTTGGCCTTTGTGTTCATTTGTCCTTTTGACCTTCTGGTTGATTTGGTCTAAGTTGTACCTGATCTTGATATTGTCATATCTTATGTACTTATCACTGCTATCAATGAATAAAGGAGAAGATTAAAGAGAGAAGTTTTCGTGTTTTTCACTTTGATATGATTTCCGCTTATAGCATCGTAGGGTAGATCTCATCGTGGTTGCTCGTACACGTCACTCTGACGATCCCGGCATGGACTTTTAATTGTTATCAGAACCACTTGGCTCATGATTTACCTAGAAAAGCTCAAAAACATCTTTTTTCTACACATTTCTTATCATTTGAGAAGATGTAGCCGTTCAAATCTCACCAAAACTTCACACGTCATCATATCCTTGGTATTGATCAACAACATACTCAAAAGTCAAATCATTTCATCATCGTTTTCTCACAAAATTTTGTTAAAAACCTTCATAGAAACATATGCGGCACATAAGTCACGCAAACACATAACTTATACGCCATATAACTCTTTGTGGCAACTTATGCGACGCATAACCTCAGTGTATCAACTTACAAGCCACATAACTCATCTCCGCATAACTTACACGTTGAAATGCCAACTCATAAGTACTTATACGCTTGTAAGATCATTTGGTTCATACAACTTATGCGGCGCATAAGATGCGCTGCATACTAGACTTACGCGTTGATATATGAACATACACATTATTGTCTCTTATACGCTATAATTACTTATACATTGAGTATTCAAATCTTGAGTTTGGAGAGAAGACATGGGATTAGATGTTTGAGGTTATTCCCATGTGATTGGTTTGGGTGATTGATTGAGTTGATGAATCAAACACAATAAGCATAAATGTTTAATTAAGGTGTGTTCGGTGATTCATTATTAAAGGGTGTTTGTGGGAGATTGGAATGTAATAGCAGTGAATTGAAGATTGTTGTAGACTCATGAAAGATAGAAAGACTTAATCTTAAAGCCGGTAGTGAAAGGACTTAAAATGTCAAATCTTTTGAAAAAGAAGCCTTAAAGGTCAAATCATTTAAAGAGGATCGGGAAAGCATAATGTCAAAGGGGTCTTTTATCTTGATGATTGAGTTGTTGGTTGACCTAAATCTAAGCAATATACAAGGGGGAGTTTGTTGAAGAATGAAATGTCTATTTTCTTAGATTACACAAGACCAAGCACTATCCAAGGAGGAGTTTTTTAGAGCATAATGTCTAGTATTTAGGTCTTGTGTGGTAGGTCTAGATAACATGTGATTTTGATTGTACGTTAATGTTTAGAATGCATAAGCAACTTATGCGCCGCATAAGTCCCAAACAAGCCTATATATAGGTTGTTTGACCTTTGTGTTCATTTGTCCTTTTGACCTTCTGGTTGATTTGGTCCAAGTTGTACCTGATTTTGATATTGTCATATCTTATGTACTTATCACTGCTATCAATGAATAAATGAAAAGATTAAAAAGAGAAGTTTTCGTGTTTTTCACTTTGATATGATTTTCGCTCATAGCATCGGGTAGATCTCATCGTGGTTGCTCGTACACGTCACTCCAACGATCCCGGCATGGACTTTTATTCTGTCTCTCATATTGTATGAGGATACCATAATCATAGTTGATAGCGGAAAGTGGTTGCATCTTCAAATTGCTGCTTCTGATTGTCTCATAGCTAGGATTAAGACCAACAAGAAATTGAATCAGCATCTGATCTTCTTCTCTCTTGGCAAACAATTGTGCAACTCCACATATGTATATGAGGGAATAGTATTAATAGCATTCAGCTCATCCCAATTTGATTTCATCTTGGTAAAGTATGTAGCAATATCACTGCTACCCTAAGTGATTTAACAAAGGTTCTTTTGTAACTAATAAAACTTAGTACAATTTGCCTGACCATACCAAGTGTTCAACTCATTCCAAAGAATCTAAGCAGTTTTAGCATACAAGGCACTATTACTGACATCACGAGTGAGAGTGTTGAGAATCCATGACATCAAAATATCATTGTAACGCTGCCAAATTGCAAGATGTAGCTCATTAACCGGCGTAGCTAAAGTATTGTTAATGAAACCGAGCTTGTTTTTAGCCGACAAAGCAATCGTCATTGCTCTCTTCCATGCACTGAAGCCAGCAACATCGAAAAATTTCGAAACAAGAATCATACTGGGATGATCTGAAGGGTGAAGGTAAGAAGATTTGAAGAATCAATGGACAAATTTGGAAGAACATAACTGTTCGAGTCTACTATTTAACACAGTAGAACGAAACAAACGCACGAGAAGAATAAGAACAAAAACAGCTTATATGGTCATTCATACGACGTATAAGTGCAACGTATAAGGACTTATGCGTCGTATAACATATACGGCGTGTAAGTCCAGAACATCTAGAGAAACTCCAAAGAAGATACGAAACTACGGTGAACGAAATCCGACGTCGGAACAGATTGTCGAAGGAACGAAAACATAGTATGTCGAAAAACAAAAAAAATATCATCCAATTTAAAAAAAGATTGAATGAAACGAACAGATTGATCAATGAAAAATCAATTCCCAAACAAACACAAGTATGATCAAAGAAAATGGTTAAAAAATCTAAACAAACAGCAGACGAAGAGAGAGAGAGAGAGAGAACCGACGAATCAAGAGAAATCGGTTGAAACAAAGAGCATGATTAAGAACCATACTCTGATACCATGTAATCGTTGAAGAACGATGACACAGAAAAAAAAAAGAAGTAGAGAAGAAAATTCTTATTTCATCAGAATGAAAAATTACATAAACAAAAAACAAAAAAAAAACTATATATATATATATGCCGTGCATATGTTATACGCTATTCTTCACAATTTCCCCCTTTTTACTCTTAACCATTCTTGTGAGCAAAATTAAGTGGATCATGCATTAATTTTGGGTGATTATGCAAGTGATATTAGTTTTGTCAACGAAAATGAAAGTTAAAAGTTTAGTAAAATTATTATCATTATTAATTATTATGAGTTAATGAGGCATAATTTTTATTTCAGTTTGTCTAAAACTAAAACGCGTTTCTTTATTCTTCAAACCATGTTTTTGAAATTAAAGCATAAGTGTATTACGTGTTGTAACATTAAACAAGAAGTTTAGAACTTTTCTACAACATACAAGTAGACATTACTACTTTAGATCGATTACTATTATAAAAGATCATATTATTTATTAAAAAAATTTACAATTACGAAAAAAATTTCAATTGATTGAAAAAGGGTTAGACAACATGTCAAAAACTTGTCGGTCTCCGGGTTGGTCAAGTGGGTGACAAGTAAAGTCCGGTGGGGGCTTGACCGGCTAAGTTATACTTTCTCTAGATGGTTTAAAAATAGTAAATATTAGAGCACATGATCAATAGCATCTCAGATTGCCAGGGATGAGCTCGCAACAGAACAGGTACCGGTACCGAAAATGCTCGGTTTGGTAACGGTATCAATGGCAAAATTCGGTAAATAACGGTACCGTTACCAACCGGTGAATCTCGAATATCCTACTTTCTTAAAAATTTGGTTCTGATACAGGTATTGAAATGCTCATTTCTGTACTGGTTTGGCTAGCTGATCGTAGATGTACTCAAGAATATAAGTTGTTCATAAAAATATAGCATTACTACTTGGATATCTTTTGGCGGTTTAGCATCTTCATCCTTGAGCAGGAATGCCCCAAGAATCAGTGGCGGAGTCAGGAAATTTTCCCTATGGGTTCGGGATTTTCAGTGCCAGAATTTTTTCCGGCGTCAAAGTTTTCGGTCCCGATTAGGTCAGGTCGGATAAATAAAATACAATATCACTAACACAACAAAAGTTCAATGTCAACAATAAATAAAATACAAAGTTATTTTTAATAAAAAACGATCTTGCATATTATAATTGTTCTCTACGAATTTTCATGTTTTGAGAACGATTATTAACATTTTAAATCGCGATTTTAAAAAAGAACTCAATATAATAAATGCAAACATTATTCATGTAATTCTCACCTATCAAACAAGACTATCCTTGGTTTTTTACTCATAGGATTTAGTTATTTGAAAATCAAAATTAAAAGAAAGTTGGGAGGACATAGTGGCGGAAATTAGGGGCCAAAAATATATGTAAGACTTGGACTTTTGGATTTAAAGGGACTTTACTAAACAGAACTAATATTACTCAACCCTACCCGACTAATACTTAAATTAACATTTACATATTAGTGGTTGAACCAATTTTAATTGGGGTCAAAATTATTTTTTTAGAATTCATTATTGAATAATATTTTGATTTTTGCATCGTGAAAAATATGAAAAGTTAAAATAGAAGATTCTAAGTTTTTTGAAGTGTAGTTTGCTCGGTCATTGAATTAAAATGAAAATAATAAAGCAAATATAAATTATTTTGCACTCAACAAAATAAATATACACAGGAGATGTGTAGAAAGGCTTCTTTTTTTTTAATGTTGGGCTTAAAAATGACCCAAAACACAAATAACCCTAAATAAAGATTTATGAATGACCAACAGTATACATCTTCTTCCTTTTTACAGCATCCTGTAAATTCTAAACATAGCAAATATATATTTTTTTCTTTATCTTTCACTTTTTTTCAAACGGATTCGCTCGTTAAAAAAGAATGGGTTCGCTCGTTAATTCAACACTATAGGCTATATATAAAACCAAAAATAGACCGGGTTCAGACGAACCCGATGGCCAAGTAGTAGATCCGCCACTGCCAAGAATCATGGGCCCCTCGTTATTAAAATGTATATTTTTTAAAATAAAAATACAAACTATATACACACGTACTTAAGATCATAGTTTTTAATATCATAATCAAATTCTTAATCGTTAACTACATATAATTCTGTTATTTTAATTTTAAAATAATAACTGCCGTTCAAAACTTTTTTTTATTTTTAACATACCAAAAGATATTAAAATATTAGTTTAAAAGGGGGGGGCGCATTAAAGAGAATACAAAAATGATGGTAGAAACAAATACATTATTGAAGTTTATCTTTAAAAAAGAATATTATATATTATATTAACGAAATAAAATGACATTATACTTGTAACAAAACATCTAAAATACTTCGGATATATATTATGAGTACAATAGATCTTAAGGAAATGATCAACAGCATATTTTATATTAGAAAACAGTTAGAAAGTTAATGCTATTTTTCCTTTTAGTTTTATAATATATGTAATAGCAACATGAAAAAGTATTACTAAAATACTTTGAAAAAGTTTGTGACAACAAAAATAGTGACGAAAACTAAGATCGCATCACGTGCAAAAGATCCATGCATACGTAACCCACAGGATTCAGCAACCATATGAATACATTTACGATACACCTTATATAATATCACACATACCAACAAAGCACCTTTAACAATATAGTAGTTTACAATACACCCCCTTAGATCCTCCTCGAGACAACACAAAATCTGCTTTTAAGTAAAAAAAGTTCACTTGCCACAAACAGAATCTTCCTGTCAACTTTAACCAACATAAGACAAATGGAAAACGTTATTCATAAACATTATATAAAATATTACATATTACCCCCTAGACTTTCACAAACATTCCAAACCTACTAGGTCCACAATCCTAGGAAGCATGTTTGGTTGGTGGATAACCAAATGCTTCAGGCTCTTAAAAACGGCGTTCTGGAGTCCAATGTGGCGCCGCCGGACTAAAATGCGCCGACACAACTCGAGAGTCGAGTAGTTCCATGATCGGGGTGAAACTCACACAACGTGGGACTTTGTATTGGTTGATCGAAGCACCTCGAGATAATGCGTAATCCATTAGCTCTTCAAACGTCCCGTTTTGCACGATTCGGATCTCTAACGGCCCGATCGAGTTATCCGCAACCCGGCTTTGGCGATAAACCGAGTTTAACGATTCCTCCATAGCCAAACAGCATTGTTCCAACACGTCACCAGTTGGACCATTAGTCACGTCTTTAATTAAAGCTCCCAAAAGATAACATAATGTCCCGGTATTGTTTTCGAGTCACCGTAGCTAGTGTACTCGACAACAGTCGTGTTATATTTTTTTAACAGCTCGGATGCATTTTCGACTGCGGCTTGCAACTCGGTTTCGTCGGTTTTATCCGCATCGATGCTTAATAAAACGTTTTTACGTCTAATGAATTTGAACTGTGGGGCGGAATTATGAAAGCCTTTGACTTGGAGGATGTCACCGACACGGTACCGACACAGACCGGAGTATGTCGTGATCACGAGCTCGTATTCTTTACCTAGCTCCAATTCGGCTAGATCAAGAAGACGAGGAGGTGAGTCACGTGAAATGGTTACTGGGTTTGATGGATCATGTGGGATGAACTCGAAGTAACCCATGTTCGGCATGATGGTGTTGCAAACATCCGATGGCTTCGCCATTGGAGTTAAATTCAACCCGAAGTAACATTCCGAAGAAGCGTACATGGTACATGCTTTCGGTAAACCACTGCTGTAATAATCGAGGATCGGAATGTACTGCGCCATGGCCCCGGTGACAATAACCTCGAGATATTTCGTATTCGGCCAAATTCGAGTAATAATCCCTTCCCAATTCTCCCCACAAAATTCTTCTCTAATAAACCGAGCCAGGTCGGGGCTCGGTTTCAATATTTTGGAAATACATTCTCGAATCGCGGGGTCCGTGATTCGGGAACTCAACTTTCCAGTCTCGATATCGAGAGCCAGTTGTTGCCAGTTAAGTTGGAGAAACTTGATGGAACGCACAAGGCCCGAGGCGAAAGTGGCCCCGCAGCGAACTTCTTTGCGGTAAATTAAACCGCAAAGCATTTGAGAGTACATGCTTTGGAAAGCGTCTACACATAGCACGGTTTCGTTGGGGCTAGTGTAGACGTTGTACGGATCAAAGGGTCGGTTTTTGAACTGCTGGCTTTTGTAGTAGCTGGTTAAGACCGGACGAGCAACCAGCCCACTGGGTGTTTTCGTCTCGGCCTTTATGAACATAAAGTACAGACCCTTGCCTTTGTCTAGTCCAGGAACGAACCTGTCACAACAAAAAATAAATATTAGTTAGAAATTATAAACCTACATTATATACAAACAAGAGTTGCTATTTAGACACCCTCTAACCCTTTAAAAAGAATGTATGCAAAAGAGAAAATGTGTGTATGAATAGTAAAATGATGTCTGAACCAAACCCTATACATATACAATGCATATTTATTATACATATATAAAATAATAATTTAATAACTTAGTTACATACAGATTCATGACAGGCATGAGAAGACTGTACAGCTTCTGTCTACGATCCATTTCTTCAGCAATAGTAGGCATGAGTTTTCTTTCACCAGCATAAGTGCCAGAACTGCCATAAAAATAATATTCACATTAGCAACGAAAGCAACCGTCGTAAATGTGTACCAAAGAAATAAAGAATGAATTTGATATATTAATATATATTATATAACCTTGTGAGGAACTCAGAAATGGGGTGAGATCAAGATGGGAGAGCGGTCACCATTAGCGATACGTTGGACGTAAGGCTGGAGGTCATCGTAGCTTATGACCGGAACTTTTGACTTAAAAGTTTCACGGTCAGTGGCTCCGTTAAGGCTCCACTGTTGCAAGTATTCAGTGTCACCATTCTGAGAAAGAATCTCAGACAAGACATTCTCTTGTACGGAATCAGTGTTTTTAGTCATCTGCTCGATGAAGTTAAGAGCCTTAGCGTGTTTCTCACACACCGGGGTTTCAGAATCGACAGCCATTTTAGAGAAAGAAAGAATGCGTGTGTGAGTGTGAGTATTATTATTAGGTTATTAGTTAATATGGAGATGGAGTGTGTTTGGGTTGATGTGGGAGGAGGGGGTATTTATAGGATGGTGGTGTGGTGCCACGTCAGAGATGTTGTGGAATAATATTATATTGTTATTTTTATTATTATAGTTGTTTACGACTTGTTTGCATGGAAATGTTTGATGCTGACGTTGTAAGGTGTGGAGGGGGCAGGTGGGACCACCATTGTCTACCACCGGGTTGGGCAGGTGGGGACCGGTCTTATGACACGTCAGTTCGGGTGGGAATAAGGGTTTTGTCCGAGCATCGGACCAGACGGCTCTTTCTTGTGATATGGTACTGCCTGACAACGACGGTTTGCCGGCGGTCCGGCAGTGGTCGGTCTTTATTTATCTGAGAATAAAATTTTAAGTTTGTATTTGAAGTATTGATGCATTATATAATACGTTGATTAAGTTTTATATTTTAATTTAATACATCTTTTGAGTACTTTTAGTTTCTCGGTGGTGATAAACCTATCATGTAAAAAGATGACTAAAATAAAAAATGAGACTGCAAAAACTACCAAATATATTGTACTTATATTGTTGTACATGAATAAAAAAGAAAAATAAATTAATAAATGAGGATCCATCATATGGGTACATTGTTCAGTTTTGACCGTTTAATGGTCTAACCCGAAACTCAACTATTATATTAAATTGAAATTTGAAAACATTAATATTAACTAGCACATCTTAAAGCCGTGTAACCCGAACTTTATGTATAATGTGACGTGTACATTTAAATGTATACATTATGTTCACCTGAAACATATATCTGGTCTAAATATATAAATGAGAAAACTAAGTATTCAACATTTTTAATTACCAACTCTCCCTTTATGTCATTTACTAGGTTTTATCCCCCCGTATTTACGGGGGTTGCTTTACATTTTTCGTTTTTTAATATTTATTTTTTGAATTTTAAATTTCTTTATTTTAGAAAAGTTGCATTACCCAACACCCTTTTAACTTATAAAAGTTAATAAGTTACAAGAATGAAAAAATAAGGAATCCCAAACACCCCATTAGGGTTTAATGATGAAAGGGTTTCACAAATAAATGATATGTTATACCCCGTTTAAAAGTTATATGGATTTGGTGATCCATGACCCGCTTATTTTTTTTTACTAAAAATTGTTTCTTAATTATAAATAATATTTTTTTTAAAAATAAGATATTAATTGTAGTATATCCCTATTTTATAGGATTTTCACATCAAATATTTGGTAAGATTAATTTTTAATTTAATTAGATGTTATTACCCGTTTAAGAGCTATCTAAGTTTAGTGAGACCCATACCCGTGAATTCCGGTCAAATGCATGAGAAGCCTCCATTTACAAATAAAGCAATCTGGTAGCTTGAGAGAATTTAGAGAGTAACCAGAGAGCTTTTAAAGACTTTCGTTTATATATATTATAGATTATAGTTATTTCAATTAGAAAAGTGTTAAATAAAAAAAATGCATTAGATGTTTATAAATAACAGATATGCATTTGATGAAGTATCAAATTTTATACGTTAAAACAATTGTTTAAAAAAAAAACTTATAGACATTTTCGTGATTATGCTTGTTTTTATCCAAAGTTAATATAATATGAGGGTTAATATTTTAGTGACCTGCATAAAAAAAGTTAAATCCTCCCAAAACTTTGAATTAAGTTACGTAAACATCATATATATGAATTGAAAGTCATTCGTTTAAATGAATTGAAAGTCATTTAAAATAATATTTAGTAATCTAAGTAATTTGTCACAATCAAAGTTGCTTAAGTTAATAATTAGCGTATATATATGATGAGGCTAATCCTTGAGTAATTGCGTGATCAACTCTGCCAGGTGTATGGACTTTGGACGGTATTGCGGTAAAATTAAAAAAAGTACATTAAAATAAAAAAAATAAAAGCACGGTTATAAATATAATATTAATTATTATGGTTATCAACACCTAAAATATATTTAACTTATTCCCCAAGTTTTTCCTCCTTTTATATATATATATATATATATATATATATATATATATATATATATATATATATATATATATTCCATGGTATATTGTTGTATGACACACCTAATTAATAATTTTTTTCTTTTTTTTTTCTTCCTATATCTTTTTGTTATATTATTTAAGCTATTAGGCTTGTTACGAAAGTTGCTTTTAAAGTTGGATTGCATTATAAATTTATAATATGCCTCATAAAATCCAGTAATCATTAAGAACCTTGTAACGGATTCAGTTGCTTCTATTCTACAAAAGGTAGCATACGAATCAATGCTCTCTATTATTTTATACATATGCTTATGTGTGTACTATTTGATTTTTGGGTTTAACAATGCATCCTAAAGAGTGGCACAGCCTTTTATCAGCCGACCTTATGCATATTTATTATTTTGGTTTATTAAACTGATTTATTAGATTAAGACTACTATTGTTAGTATAATACAAGGTTTTAATAAGTGGATTTACAAATGGTGTAAACGAGAGATTTTAAAAAAATAAATTTGGTTTTCCCAAAATTGCATTAGCAATTAATATTGATTGTGTTGACTAACTATATGTATTTCATGTAATGATGTTTATTCAAATTACGAATAAAAAGAATCATCTACATTCAAACAAAATTTCTGAAAGATAAATCATAAGAGGAAAATTTTCACGTTTTATTTTGATTTTTATTGTGATTACAAGTTTTAGAATCTTTTTGATGATTAGAAAAATCTATAGCATTTGTCACGACAAGTTTTAATATATCACTAAATAACATCTAATGATCGCAATTATGTTAAAATGCTATATCATTATATATAATTTCTAATATTAAGAAATTAAATTTGTTACAACCACATAACTTCTATATTTGTTTGTGTAAAACCATCGTTCTCAAAATTAAAGTATAACAATAAACTTTAAATTTTTTTTAATATCGGTTACAATACGAAGGAAAAGAATTTTACATAATAACAAATTACATGAAATAAACTAAGAAAATGAGTACAAGAAAGCCAAATGAAGCAAGTGTTGGCTGAGAATTTATGTTAAACAAAGGTTCTTTAAAACAGATTTCGGGTCACCCAGGTGAACCTGTCTGTCTCCTAGGGTACAATAGCCGAAGCAGTATGTACTGCCGGGATTAACCTAGCACCCGAACTATACTTGTACTAGAATATACGAGATCTCGAATGAAACGAACTAGATCGAACTTTGGTTGTGGTTGATTATACTAATCGGACATAACTAATGGGCGTTGTATGTTGTGTCTTCAATATGCCCAACACCCTTCTATTTATAGTAGGTGAAGTGTGATATGTTATCGGACACATGTCACTCTCTGAATTGGAGCGAGCTCAAGCGCTGACACGTGGCGTGCTAACCCACCTCACTTTCCGACACATGGCACTGCATGTACGACACTTGGTGCAATTTTCGACACGTGGCAGCTGACTCACCACTCACAACACGAGGTGACCCTTAAGCGTTGATGCGAGCGTGCGAAGTGCAAAGTGAGCCATCAAAGCGCTGCATTGCGCCTGTGCACGTGCGCGTTGGGTGCTCCGCACCCTTGCTAATGCCACCAAGTGTGCCTTGTCATACAAGAATATAATCTTGTGAGTCCTCCTTCTTATAAACCACTTCTTACTATCAATGCGGGACAAACCCATTTTCCATCTCACCAAAGTTCAAGTTCTTAACCACACTTTTAACAGTATTGATATCATATTCATCTCTACTCTTTAGACTTTTTAATAATTAGTTTATTAGTCATATCTACTAATAATAATTATTATTCCAAAATTTTTTCAACAATCCCTCACATGAATGGAGCTCTATCCTTACATTCTAGTGTTAAGTATAATTACAGCGGTTGAGTGTTGCATGAGAAGTAGGTGTTCCCTTTGAGCTTTCCCTTGTGAAACATACTTAGTCTCCTAGCGGTTAGTAGAAGCGATGCTCTTGAATTAACCCCCTTTGACATAGACATTATTACATTTCACACAACACTCTTCCTGGTCTGCTTAACCCCTCATTGTCATGTCCATTCTGGTCACGGAACACTAGCCTGGTTCTGTGAGAGCTCTAGGATTTGCGCACCCCACAAATTCATTTGAAGCGATCTCACTTCTCTCTCACATAGGTGATTTGGTCCTCAAATCATTATGGTTATCATGATTCATATATCCTTAACCATAACATGGGTGATTTGACCCTCAAATCATTAAAAGCATTATGGTTTCTTTGATCTCCATATCATTAACCATATGTTATGCTTAGCCTCACTTTTATCACTACTTGTCCTAGGAATGGACTAGGACGTTTATTTAAACACCCTTTATCATTAACCATATATCCTTAACCACCACCGTTCACCGCCTGTAACCATCGTTTACCACCAATCGTCCACCACCATCGTTCACAATCGTTCACTACCACTATCACCGTCCACCACCACCACCACCACCCACCACCATAGTTCGTACACCACCAATTATTTTAGCAATTTACAGAAGTTAAAAAACAAACAGTCTTCTTCTTGCAAACTATAGAGGTTTGGTTCACATATTATTCTACAGATGTGCAGATATGGTCTGTAGACTGCAGACATATTTTTTCTGTAAAAACAAACAATACCTAACTTTGCCATATTATTAGTTATTTATTATATTTACACCAGTATTTATATTTATATTTATATTTTAGAACTAATGTATTTTATTCATTATATTTGTTATTAAATAAAATTATTATTGTATATTCTAATAATAATAATTATTTTTATTGAATAAATAATAAAATGGTTTTAAAATTGGTGCCATGAAAAATAAATAGATTAAACATGATCTATATTGAGAAAAGTATGGTATTGGTGTCTGCTCATGATTGGGCCAAGTGATGGCGTCACATTAGTGCATTAACTTTTTTTGTTTGTAGTTTCGATATCGTGCCGAATTTAACGTTAACCAACCCAACACCAATGTTGGTTTTTTTTGTTAGTTTCGGTATTTTAACTAACGTAACCGAAACCGTAATATGTTAGAGCCGCAAGCTCATGATTGGGTCAAGTGACGGTACCACATTGGTCCATTAATTTGGTTTTTTTTTGTTTTTAGTTTCAGTATCGTAAAGAATGTAACGGTAACTGACCGAACACCAATTTTTTTTCGTTAGTTTCGGTATTGGAACTGACGTAACCGAAACCGTAACAAACATGATGGAAACGCCCGGGTTTTACCAATACCCGAGTTTTAAAGACTGATGTCACCTCATTGGTCCACCTCAAGTTTTATAACTTTCTTTGTATTAGTCCGATATCATAACAAAGGTAATCGACACCAACCGAATTCACGTCGAGTTACTGCCTTGACGCCAAGGAACTGCAACACTTGGGTTATACCACTGTCCGGGTTTTACCGACCAAATAAGTGTCGATATAAATATTTTTATTTTTATATGTTAATACGTTTGTATGTTAATTTGACGAATTTATTTGTTGGGTTTTAACGCTCGGGTTTTACTAACGTTTTTTATACCGTAACAAACGTCACCAATACTAACCGAACTCACGTCGACTCACCGTTGTAACGCTCGGGTTTTACCAATACCAGGAACCAAAGGCCCTGTTTTATCGACCAAATAAATATGTTAACTTTTTTTATAATACGTTATAAAAGTGCCGCTACTTTTTTGGTTTTTATTTTAAACATGCTAATTTTACGATTTTATTTTTAAAGTTTAGTTCCGGTACCGTAACGAATGTAGCCAATACCGTTGCATTCGTGTCAACATGCCGGTACCACATCCAGATTTACCGATCAATTTCGCCGCGCAACGCGCGGGTAAATTACTTATATAAATTACTTATAGAACAAAAACCAAAGTCCTATCATTTGTGATAATATTTTGATGTATAGCATAAAATAATTTTTGACTAGATCATCAATCATATTTGACACATGACTTGTTGTCCAAACCTTGTTAGAAATGTGATCTGACGACGACATGATTAAAGAGAAAACATCTTCTTAAAAAACGATATGAGTTATATGAATTTAGGTACATTTCTTTTAAAAAGTACGACTATAGAGAAATAATTTAAACTTGAGCCCCTCTAAATTAACCTTGGTATTATCTTGTGATTAGTGACATTAGAGTTGAATATACTAATTTACTCAAATTTTGTAATTCACTTTTTATTTTTTTGACAAGCAAGTTACTCTTTTAATGTTTCTAGTAAACTTTAAATCACACAACTTTTCATGTTTTGAGTAAACTTAAAATAAAACAAGATTTGCAATTAATATTGTATATGTTTTTTTAGTTAAAGCCTAACTTTTAGCCTCGGTGGTGTGGTGCTCGCGCCCCGGGGCGCGAGCGGCTGGCCTCACGCGCCCTTTCTCACGCTCCACACCCCTCAGCCTTACGACTCTAAATTAACGACATGAAAGTTTGAAACGTCACTTCACTAAAAGATTTAATAAAATATCTATAATTGACTTTACATAAGATTTTGTCTCCTATTTTAGTAGGGTTGTTATAGCTAGTTTGACAACCTCTAAGGCTGAGGGGTGTGGGGGGCTCTAATGGGGGCGCGAGTGGGGGCTCCAGCCAATAATATTATGACGTGTGGCAGAGAGAGAAACTGGATAAGGGGGGTGTTGGAGCCCCTGGCCCTGGTGTGGAGGGGCTCCAGCAGGGGCTCCAGCGGATTTTTTTTTTATTTTTTTATAAATATATTCAAAAAACGTATTATTAAAAAAACTCATAAATTATTAAAAAAACACACATTAAAAAAAATACATTAATATCTAAAAATAAAATAAAAATAAAAGTACTAAAAAAAACATTATTCTCATTCTTCGGCTTGGTCTTCTTCGATCAACCTCTTTCGGATACGTTCCTTTTGCTTTTCCATTAGCATTTGATCGACCGGATTTAGGTTACTGAAGTCTCTAGTTAGGAAGTCCAAATCTCTCATTCGACTTTTTTCCTTTTTGTCATTAGAGACCACCTCCATGGTTTTGTTGAATTTATTGAGGGATTCAACAAGATTGGCGATGTTTACGGCTTCCCCCTCAGCCGGTTTTTTCCCCTTGGCGTCCCGTCCCAATGGCCGCCTCCTCGGCGGTGAAGACGTTTCCTCCCCCGCAATGTTTAGGTCGAATCCAACGCGACAATCCGACCCGATTGAAGTGCTATACGCTCCGGACGAACTTGTTTTAGTTCGATTCGGCCGTACTTCCGCATCAACGTCCGGCGCCACCAGCTCAACCCACTTGGAACACCTTTTCAACCTCTCCCACAACTTTACATCGTCCCACGTCTTCACCGTCCCATACCTCCGCAAACACTCCTGCTTCCACTCTTCGACAGTGAAATTGTAAACCGCCAAATCATCACTGCCACTTGGTCTCATACGACCGCTGTTCCTGTTGAAAAGATTAGTAAACAAGCCGACAAATTTTCTGATTTCGGACCACCGACCCGAAATCATATCGGCGTTCCGCTCTGTACTCCCAACGAGCGTATAGAACGTCTCCCTAACCTTTGTCCAAAAAATCTTGCTCTTTTGGTAGTCGGCTGCAAAATGAATAAATAAATTTGTAAGTCATTTAACTTTTTTATTTAACTTTTTTATTAAAAATCATTTTTAAAAACGTTAAAACAATTACCGCAACGCCGATCCTCAGAAATGACTATCCAAGCCCGACACAAGGCTTCCTTCTCATCTGATGACCACTGAGTGGTTTTCCGTTTCGTCCTCGGAGTCGAAGCCGGTCCCGACCCGTCCGTTGCAACTTGTTTTTTCCGGTGGGCGCGTCTTCTTTGTCCCGTAGCTTCACCGTGTGATTCTTGTGTCTCCGGAACAACAAAGTTAGAAGACGGTTGTATGTTGGATGGTTGAAAGCCGGATGATTGTTGCGGCTCCAAATAAAACATCGGTTGGTGCGGTGACGACCATAAATCGTCGTCAATATAATTTGAATATAGGTTTGGGTACCAATTTCCAGCCATGTTTTTAAAAAAAAGTTTGGAAGATGAGTTGATTTTGGGTTTTTTTTGAAGTTGTGGTAATTGTTTTATGTGATTTTGGGTTATATATAGGAAGAACACACTTTTTTTTTTATTAAATAAGAGCCCAACGGCTCATTTATCACCCCCAACGTCTCTTTTCTCCCTTCCCAATGCTCCTTTACGCCAGCTTGGTCCCGCTAACATGCTTGCGCCTGCTTTGTTTTTCGTGCTCGCGCCCCTCTCGCGCCCCGGTGGTGTGGTGCTCGCGCCTGGGGGCGCGAGCGGAGGGGCTCTCGCGCTCTCGCGCCCCCGTTAAAGCCCCACACCCCTCAGCCTAATGTGTTATAGTGTACAACTCCATATTGCATATACATAATAGTCGTTTTGACGAGTACCAAACATTGTAAAGACAGGACATATGCATGGCGTGTCGTGTGCAACTTAATAATGCATCAATCCGACTAGGTTGAGTTTCACATAATATTGTGTTCGAAACATTGTGTTAAATAAGTACGAAGTGAAACATAGTACAATGATTAATGCATGTTGGTGTATATGAATAGAGTTAGATGCATGAATTTGACCGATTGACGTACCAACAAGAAGGTGAACAAAAATCTTGTCTACCAAAAGTGAGACACGTTAATAACAATTCAACACCAACAAGAAGAAGAGACCAACTAGATATATATGACATTTGGTGTCGGTATTCTTCCGTACGTATTATTATAATAATAACAAGATTTTAAAACTAAGTTTACATTTGACAAATGATATAATTTTTTTATACCAATGTCTTTGTTGACCTCAAAATCCAAAACAAATGTGCTGTAATATTAATTTTCAACATTGGCTAAAAGTACTCCTCATGTATTCGTTATAAGGGTAGGAGGGGCGTTCATCGGGTTGGATATTTTAAACGGGTACACCGTTGCCTTCCCTTAAGGTAGTGTGTTAGGGTAGTGGAAATCAGGTTACAGTCACTGATTAGAGAAGAGAATATGAGAATGAATGGGTAAGTGGACACCTAGTTATTACCTACCCAATCATCCATCATCTTTAGCGTATATGAAAGGAAAATTGCATGTGATTAAAATGTTTTTAGGTTAGTTGTTGCGTAAAATTACCCTAAAAATCACTAAAATTACACTAAAAAATCACATATGATAAATGATCTAATCAAAAATTATTTTAGGAAAACTGCATTCGCAGTCCATTCTTCATCTCTATCTTTAAAATTATATTAAAAAATTACTACATTTTCTCTCTCATTTCTAATTAAATAATACTTTTTTATACATTTATCATTATTTTTTCTCTTTCCTCCACTCACAACCATTATAAAAAAATATTAAAATTTTTTTGAGTGTAAACAGTGTTTCTCCAAATTTAACCATGAATAGTAAATTTCTTTATCCTCTACTCACAACCACTCACAACCATACTCTAAAAAATGGAGAATACACTCACATAAATTTAAAGAACCCATTGACAATGCTCTACATGACAGTACATGATTGTTAGAACTTAGGAAACCCTAGTGGATCACCGCTCCCACCCTAACTCTAATGGATCATCCCTTCCACCCTTTTAATGCGATTATATATATACACGGTGAGAATTTTAAGAGAGCCTTTTGAAATTGAAAACTTTGAAAATTATTTTGAACAATTAAAAAAACCCATTTAAAAAAATTATTAAAAATAAATAATGAAAAAATTGAAAAAATAAAAAAATCAAAATGTTTATCTATCATCCCGAATTCATTAAAAAATCCGTAATTGTACATATATGCATATTATCATTTAATCTCTAGTTACATAATATACACATATGTACATTATTATTTATCTAATTGCACATATGTGTATAAAGAAATACGTGTATAAAATTAGAAATTAAATATTATACACATATGTATAATTTCGTTAAACCGAGATTTTTCTTTTTTTTTATGAAACCGGGATGATAGATAAATATTTTGGTTTTTTTACTTTTTTTATTTTTGTATTTTTTTGGCTTTATGAATTTTTTATTTTTTTAAAAGAGTTATTTTTATGATTCAAAATAATTCTCAAAGTTCTCAATTTTCAAATGGTTCTCAAAAGATCCAATCCTATATATATATATGGGTACATTCAATAAAAATTAAAAAGGGTGTGATACAATTAGCAAAGGTTATATACTAAACGTGTGCTAAAAGTATCATCTTATGTAGTTTTTATTGAGCGTACCCCTCTTATTAAATTAGTATATCATTTCTCAACTTTTAGTTATAAGGGGTGTCTTGAGCATACACGCTAATACACTATATACGTTTGGCCTCAACCTTATCTAAACCTTTGTTTTCATGTTTTCAGTACTTTTGTACTGGTGCATTAATGGTGGTACAATCCAGCTTGGTGCACAATTGCCAAGAAAAACATATAGCACAATAGGATGTTGAAATCTGGCGTGATTCTTTAAACAATAGACCTGACAAAACATGTCCCCATCTTTATTTGTTGTTACAGTATCTTTTATGGGATAAAAGAAGAAAATTATGAATGTAATTATACGGCTGACTGTTTTTACCTAAAGGGTGTGTATGTGTTGTTATCTGCTGGAAATTGCAGTGAAGTCTTTATTAAGGTTTGTTTTGTTTTATTTTGTTTGCAATAATGCTGTCAATGTTCACATGCATGTGTATCCTCAACACAATCTGAACTGCAATGATTTATGTCTTTCATTTCAATCCATCAACCTAAAGGCAACAACGGTCTCCTGAGTTTCTACACATTTCTTTGCATAATCTACAACATTAAAGAGGTCTTAGAAATTTAGTGCATGCTAATGGTAAATATAAACGAGATGGACATAGTCTCGGCGAAGCTTGAGCTTGACTCGTGTTGAGTTTGATCTCTACATAAAAGTTAGGCTTCCTTCATAAGTTATGTTTTAGGCTTGAGCTCGCTAGGACAAAGATGTGTTAGCTACATATTGTAGCAAGGCATGTCACTTTTTATTAAAATAAATTATAAAATTAGAATAATTATACTCTTCTATTATTGGGAAATAGACTAGCATTATACCGTATATATACAGGACCAAACGAATATAAAGATAAATATACACTTTTATGTAAGTAAAACGATTCAAACTGTTGTTTTTACTGAGAATATCAACAATATCTTCGACTTCGTCCTTAATTGCAACACGAGTAAACCGGTTGTTGACAACCATGGTTGAGGCTTTGTGTACAACACGGGTCCTTCAACACAAATTTGAGTTTCCTTAGAATAACTCATCTATCTCCCAATGAACAACCTAACCAATAGGTACCATCGAAGATGGCTCACACGCATGAGGATATGCCGAGTAAAATGATGTTCTTGGTTTTGTGAAAATAAAGGAAGTAGAAGAAGATGGTGGAAAGAGAATTAGATAGTTCTCCCAAGCAATTTTGCTACAATAATTCTTGTGTTCATATTATTTCTTTCTGTCATTAAGAAAATAAGCCATATACGTACTTAAATTTATACACATTCAAAGAGTGTAACATCCGAGCTCTCGTGCCATCAAAATTGTCTACTTTGCCTCTGATAGACTCACGAATTTGTTTTTCGTTGCGCAGATGAAACTTTCTAAAATATCACCCATTCTAGACAGGACGACAACTTTAATCCGTTTTCTTTCACAGCTTGGTTGTTCTAGCAATACAACTTCGAGTATCGATGTTACATTTATTTTAGCTCCGTCTTGAATATGATTTGATTCGATTCGTTGTGATGCTCTCATTATTGTATAACACAAACCTTAATAAAAATATCTATTTAGCTAATATATAAATACAATTATTTATATCCAAAATTATTGAAAGATCATTTTCACCAACGTTTTTCCAACAAATGTAACTATTATATAACTATTTTACGTGCCATGCAGCATGTACTTATGATTCGTTTTGGATACATATAATATTTACTTTTCTTTATATAGGGACAGGGGCTTGAAATGTGAGGTATAAAATCTTTGATTTACCCTTTTATCCTCAAGTCACCACTGCTTTTAGCATGTCACAGGAATAACTCGGTTCAAGTGGCATGTTATCAGACCACAAAGGTGCCTTTTGTTTTGGCACACAATCTGAGCATTAGCAGCCATCTTTCTAGCTGTTTGTGTGTTTTATCCTAAACACGTTTTCATGTCCACTTATAAAGGTGCATACATACATGTGGTACTGTAGCATTTATAAACATAGATTAAAAAAGAAATACTTTATATTAGTTATAATAGAGGTTAAAAAAAAAAAACCTAATGTTAACCTCTTTGTCTAGAGTGGAACCACATAAAATTGAAGGCACATGCTTTGTGCACCATAATCTGCAAACTACGGAGGATTCGTGAAAAGTACGTGTAAAAGGACAACATAGCTTGCTATGCTAAAAGACTCCTTTTTTATTTTACTATTAACTTTTAATACGTTTTTACTTTAGTTATAATATTTCCAATAATATTTTTACTAACAGGACTGCTGGATCGGGTCAACCGGTCTGAGTGTTCTGTTGAGATTTCAAATATCTTTTATCCTTCGTACTTACAATTATCTATATCTATATCTGTATTCTCTAATAGAAAGTTACAAGTTTTATCATTTGTCACTTTCATATTAAAGCTCATCATTTTTAACAAATTTATAATAGTAAAATAATATTTATCATTCTTAAAATTTATGTTTCAAAATTTGTTAATTTAATATTTACTTCCTATATTTTTTCAAATATAATATTTTATATTTATAATAATCTTTTACTTTATAATTGTTTTAAAGACTATTGCACAACGACTGTGTATTAATAGTGTTTAATAGGTTTATTGCTTCTTTTATATCGATTATTTATTATATATTGTATTTTCAAGAAGTACCCATATAATAGACAGGTCTCAAACTAGTTAGTTATATCCTAATTCAAGCTTAATATTCTACTAAATTTGTAATAATTCAGATCAAGAAATAAAACAATTTCATATTTTGTTTTAGTTTAAAACTTATCTATAACATCATTTGGTTTTTGAAATTGCTGTTAGTCAGCTGGATTAGTATGAAAATATGATATAAGCCAAAATAGATACAAGAGGGTCAGTGAGCCATGTTCAACTGCACGGGCTCCTTTAAATAGTCATGTCAATCTCTTTTATGTCGCAGTACAATTTATTTTCCTTGATCTAATAGTCAAGTCATGGTGTAATTTATTTATCTTTTAGATCAAGAGTTCAACATCCGAGGCTATGTTTGGTTTATAAAGTCGTTCAAATGGAAATAAATTAACTCTATCAAAAATGTTTGTGGTTGTTTATAGATGGAGGTGAAACTATCATTCATTTATTTAAATGTATCAAAGGAGGCTAAGATTTTAATGTTTTATGGGTTCATCAAAGAAAATTAAAACATAAAAATTTAACGTGCACGCAATTTATTAATATCCTTAAAAATGAAGAATATTTCAAATGACCCTATTTATGCCATTAGTCAAACTTTAAGACCAGTCACGGACTGTTAAGATATTGGTAGCAGTTCAACACTGATCAATACACACTGAGTCACATAACGCATTTTAGATCGCGTGACTTGTGTCTTCTTTGAGGATTGGCAGATTGCCAAGGGTGACATAACGGTCAACCACTTAGCCGAGTCATCCGACACGAGGCAGAATTTGTGACTCATCATTGGACACGTGTCGATACATGATTCATTTCTTAGCAGACTCATAGCGGACCGTTAAACAAAGATTGCTAGTCCACTATCACCTTTATTTCTCAATTTTTATTTTAAACCATAAACTGTACTCTGTTGTTATTATTGTAAGCCCGTCAACTTTTAAAATTGACATTTTTTGGCATGATATTTTTAGGTTGTTAGCATCTATCACGTCCAAATTACAAATGGCATGCTCTAGTAGATTGATAATTTAAAGAGTCGCTATTTACATTGAAATCTCTTTAGCCCGTTTACAAAGCAAATCATAAAATATCTGAGAATGGAAATTCGAATTTCATTTCAATCCAAACCAAACGCAAAATCTAATTTGGCTTCCTCTAAGTTTCAAATTTTAGTTACCTCAAAAGATTATTTGAATCAAAGGCATGCTTATTTGCAACTTTCTTGAAAACGTTTTAAGAGTATTTCCCCGTCTCTCATCCCCATTTATATAATCACACTAAAAAAAATACTACAGTTCTCTCCTGTTCAATTAAATATTATTTTTTATACCTTTACCATTATAGTTTCCTCTCATCTTTACTCACAACCAATTGAACAAACATTAAAAAATAAATATGAGCAAAACAAAGTTTCCCAAAATTTACAAAAAATTATTACATTTTCTTTCTCTATATTGTAATATTCACTCACAACTACTCATAACTCCACCTTATTATTTGCAAAACCTGCTCGCATAATTTTAAGGGATGAGTTAAGAATGCTCCTAAGTGTTAATCAAAGGCAATACTAACCAAGCCCAACCAGGCCTTTTTTTCTTTTGGACTTAGCAGGCCTGAAAACTAAGCCCAAACAATATATACTTCAGTCATGTTTAAATTTGATTCAATTCAGTTTTATACGATTGGTGCACATCATATAATCCACTTGTGCACAAAAAGTGGCTTGCCAATAAAATGAATCGAAAAATAAACCTTGATAAAAGTGGCCACATGATATCAGCCATATATTCCAATAACGAAAGTGTTCCTACCTTCATGGATCTTTCAATCTTCTGAGATTTCAAACCATTTTACACCTAAATTATCAATTATCATCCCGTATTCGTTTCTTTTTAACTCATTCATTGCACATATATCATATATCTTCATGTGTAAATATAGGTGTGCGTATTTCTTGATTGATCATTTGAACATCCTCTTTGATATATATGCCGCATATATATAACGTTCAATGGCTAATGATAGCGTAGATGACACCGAACTCATAAAGAAAAAAAAACACAAACACAAACACAAACACAAAGGTAAGAATCGGAAGAATGAAGATGGACGGAGTGATCACCCGCCACCATCAATCCCAGGTGTCCGCCTTAGTTTGAAACGAGTGGGGATCCTTTTGGGTGCTTATCTAGCTTTAGGCACAGTTTGTTTTTTTCTTGTTCGGGATCAAATCACCGGTAAGAAAACAGATCATGGAATCCTAGATTCCATGTATTTCTGTGTTGTCACAATGACAACCGTAGGGTACGGAGATCTAGTCCCAGAAACCAAATTTGCCAAAGTTTTAGCTTGTGTTTTTGTGTTCATGGGGATGTTTCTTGGCGGTTTTGCCCTTAGTAAAGCCGCAGACTACATAGTCGAAAAGGAGGTAAATATGTTTGTAAAAGCCATGCAAGTTCATGAAGCATTTGATCCTGTCCAGATGCTCTCCGAGGCTGCTGAGGAATCAGATAAACTCAAATACAAGTTCCTTATCGCACTTATACTTATTGTGATGCATGTAACAGTTGGAATTGTAGTCTTAATCCTAGTTGAAGACTTGAGTCTCATTGATGCTTATTACTGTGTCTGTGCCACAATAACCACCCTTGGTTATGGTGATAAGAGCTTTACAACCACTGGAGGACGCATATTTGCGGTTTTCTGGATATTAACTAGTACTATCTCGTTAGCGCAGCTGTTTATGTACTTGGTCGAGTTATGGACCGAAAGTAGGCAAAGACAGCTTGTGGATTGGGTACTTGGCAGGAAATTGACAGTTCAAGATATTGAGAATGCTGATCTTGATAATGATAACAGTGTCAGGTTAGACGAAATTAAGACTATCATTTTTAGTTATGTTAACAACTACTAGAGGGTTTTCTTTGAAACTTTTTATATTATGGTTTTTGTTTGTGCAGTCCAGCAGAATACGTGGTGTACAAGCTAAAAGAAATGGGGTTGGTAAACGATCAACTTATCATGAGCGTGATGGAAGGATTCAAGACTTTGGATGTCGATAACTCGGGAACATTGACATCGAGCGATTTGTCAAGTTTAAGCAAAATAATGTCCCGGCGTTAAGTCTGTATATTAATATGGTTTTTCTGCATTGTACTATACGTCTATACATACAGTTTTTATGCTCGAAGAACACACATGCTCATTACGTTCACAATCTGTATATTGAACGTCAAATGGTAACAAACAAATTATTAGTTGAAAACTTCAAATGTTTTAGTTAAGTTTGAAATTACAGGATCTCGAGAGGAGAAGCTCAAAGAGACCGAAAACAATTAAAGATATGATTAACTACATCAAAATGTACTAATCGTTAAAATTGACTCAAAGTCTCGAACTGTAATTGTATGTATGACTAGAATATTATCTTATAGTGTTACAAATTAAGCTGCAAATTTTACCATTTTATACAACACTTACGTGAAATTGGCCAGTCATTTTAGTCCTTGTCAATTGGCGCGTTTTAGCTAATTATAATTTATATGTGCACTTGAATAGAGAAATTGAAGTTTTTATATTAATTTTTTCACTTAACATGTATTTGAAGGATGCTCTTTTAGTAATATCGTAAAATGCATATACAATACCTATCTATATATTTATTTGCGGTGTTACAAGTCAACGTGAGAATTTTTGTTTAAGAGATTAGATGTACTAGAATAGGATGTCTGGATAATCGTTTGGTTCTTGCATGTTAAGGCTAAGGGTATATGGTGCATTGGTGCTTCATTTAAGCTAAACAAACATATTAGGATGAAGTGACAAAGTATGCATGCCATCCCCAGTTGTGGTACATGCATGTTCTAGGTTTTATAACTTATAAACTAAACATTAAAACTTGAGATATGCTGTGATAACAATAGGAACATAGAAATCCCACTTTTAACCCAAATCACTATGTTTCCCCTCTTTTAACTCATTTCTTCGTGCTTCAACACATTTAAATGGTGATTCTCAAACTAATTTACATGTCAAAGATGTTCAAATCAACTCGTAGATATTTTAGTTTTGGTTCACAATATCATGAACAAGTCAGTGCATTTTTACCAAAATTTTAATTTAGATCAAATACATGGTTCATGAATTAGGTTAGTTTCTAAACATCATATACAACGTATTTACAATAGATAACACCATTTATCTATAAATTTTAAGAATTTGGATATAGGCATTGTTCATCAAAACCCCATTCACCCATTTCATGATTTCAGCATTCCAATGATTCTAGTTTGTTCTAATAGTTTCTAGTCATCTTATGTAATGTATCTAAGCTATAATTATCATCAGAAATAAGCATCAATTTATGGAAATTAACTCAAACATACAAATTAGGGCTAACAAACTTACTAACAAGAGGACTGATGATTTATAGTTGATTTCTCATTTCAAATTGATGATAACGCGTGACTTAAGTGGTTGTTTGATAACCTCTTAATGGTGATATGAAGAGACTAATTTATGAGTAATAAGTTTGTTTGGTTCACGAGAAAGACACCTTTGAATCGGTCATCAAACCTCTTACCCATTAATTTTCAAAATGATGTTGAATGAAAGTTTTACCCCTTTATCCTTTCACGTGTGTTCATAACCTCCGTCTGCCACTCATGCACCACCACCTCCTTCACTAGCACACCGGCGTACTCAACACTTGCTAGCTCAGGGATTTTTAACCATTTATGACTCTTACTGCCCAACACTTACTGGTACAGAAATTGCCAAACAACCACTGGTATTCGCTCTCCTGTTTGTCGCCCTTACACACACACAAAAGGGATAGACAGAATTTTACCACAATTTCCCAGTTTTCCCATAGCTGCCCCTTCGACTATCTTAGTTCTAGGATTTCTCATCCAAAGTATAAGGTGCGTTTTAAGTCTTTTAACCCTTGGTACATTAGTGTGCCACAAAGTTCATTTCGAATTGTCATTTAAAAAAAATAAAGGTTTTTACCGGTCTTCGAGACTAAGGTTCCGTTTGGTTTGCATGAATTACATGTGAAATGAAATGAGCCATTATTAGGGAATGAAGAAAGGGATGCTCGGGTGGTCTGTGGTTTGAAATCAACGATTACATAAGGAATCTTATCCCACACCTTATATTTATATTCCAAACCAATTAATCCAGATTGATCCCTTTTAATCTTGATTAATCGCTAGTTTCCACCCCATCGTCCCGACTAACACTTGGTACACGTCGAAACCGACCTTGTACCTACTGAACAACATGGTATCAGTTTCGGTGTTATAGGGACTGGTTTCGATATTTTTTTTATAGTTGTCGACAATGTGAAACATATAACGACTTTATTTTCTGGATTACACGAGACAACTTTTGTTGAATCAAATCATTATAAATAAACTTTTAGTTTGTATCACACTTAATTTTACACAGAACCGATACCGCTTAAAAAAATATCAATATTGGTATTCATTTTTATTGTTTTTGGTTTCAAATTTCGATGTAATTCGGTTCTCGTATTTTTTTTTCATTGCCGGTGCTGAGGTGCTACCATACCGCAACGTAGCTTTGTAACTTGCAAACTTAGACTCTTAGAGCCTTAGAGGTTGCTCGGTATAGAAATTTGAATAATCTTCAACTGGTTTTGTATTCAATTGATTTGCACCGTCCAACTTAAGCCAATGCCGATGAGCCGTATCCAAATTTGGTTCAACCTTTTATATTTAGGATAATTAGGAAATTCCATTCCATGACTATTGAAAATGCATATTCCTTTATGTATATGTATATTATTAGATAATTAAACAATACTTAGGTTTATATTTATTTGTATTATTATTTGTGACATATTAATATTAGGATTAAAACTTAGGGTTATGGGATTATGAAAACAGTTAACAAAAACCGTCATTAACGGTTTCTTGTTAACCATCGCATCCCTCTCAAACCCTAGGCAATATAAAGACTTATCTATCATTGTAAATTTCACCAAGATTATTCATTAATCCAATATATGTTCATGTAAATCTGCTGTGCATATTATTTGAGTTCGTATTTCTGATTCTGATATACCAACAAACTGGTATCAGAGCATACCAGGTTGAAGAGCAAAATCGCTGCGTAACAAGTCTCTATCCACGATCTATCATGATGTCTTGTCAACAGTGTATTATTAAACAAAAGAAGATAAATCAGAAAAGAGGCAGAAGGAATCAAAGGCAGTGTTTTTACTACGAAGAAATCGGTCACTTCATTGCTTACTGTCCGATTAAAGAAGAACATGAGGCTTCGCAACTGATCCAACAATCTTTAGATGTGGAAATAAGAAATCAATTCAATCCAGAAGATTATCAAGAAGATCTACTCGTTGCTGGTTCTGATAAAGGTTTATGGGCAAACATATGGTACATAAGTCTCTATGCAAATCATCATGTATCGGGTAATTTAGAATTATTTGATCATATTAGAAATTCATATGGGATAGAAACGAATGTTAAGGGACTGGGAACTGTGTTCATAAAAGGAATAGGGACAACATCTGTAAAAACAAAATCAGAAAATTTACACATTCCTAATGTATATTATATCCATGAAATTGATAAAAACATTCTAAGTTATGATCAATTGATTCTTCAAGGATATACTATAAAGATAGAGGGTCCTACGGGTCAGATATTTAGAATGTTTAAAGGAAGTTCGTTTGATATAAAGAGTAAACATGGAAAGGAAATTAACAGATTAAGAAAGGATAAGAGGAATAAGGAATTGGGCAGATTAAGAAAGGATGAGAGGAATAAAGAATTTGTGAAAGAATGTAACAAAGATTATGAGAATTTTCTAAGATATGAGAAAGGAAAATCTGTTAAACAAGAGAAGGGTAATACTTTGGAAAGTTATATGGAAAATATAAGTCTTGAATATGAGACGTTTAATTGGAACAAGGCAATCATTCTTGCTTTATAGTTTAAGTCATTTAAAGATTGTATTACATTGATAAGTTTACTTGATGATTCGGAGTTTGTTTCTATATACAAGGAGCTCTTAAGAGATAAATTTGAATCAATGATTTATTGGTTCTTGAACATACACCTTGCTCTAAATCGCTTAGTATCTCCTTATCAAAACAAGAAGGTTGAATTGTTGGATCTTTATATGTTAGCTAAGAGAGAAGGTGGGCATGAAAGAATAGAGGAGAAAGGGTTATGGGTATTGAAGAGGTAGGTCCCAGCAGAGGTGGTTAGGACCCGCAAGACTCCCTTAAAAGGAGACGTCTGCGCAGTTGAACACGCAAGACTCCTTAAACGGACGTCTGCACAGTTGAACCCGCAGACTTCACCATAGGGACGTCTGCGCCGCGACCTACCAAACCCGCAGGACCCACCACGCTCAGAGTTGTGACGACCTCACATGCGGTACGCAAGCTGGTCCCGCAGGAAATGCCTCCCTATGGTTTCCAAGTAACCCGCCTGTTCCCGCAGGCGCGGGTACCCGCCATTAGGGACTGGCCACCCGCGCAGCATGGCTACACGCATAAGGCTTAACACTCATAATAATTCAGTAATCACCTGAAGAAGGAATGAGCAAAGTCGGGAACATTCCCGCATAAAGGCGGGAGGGGGAAAACTCCCGCCTAAATGAGCCAGTCCGTATAATAATGGAGGATCTTTTGTGTGATACCTGACGAGGTATGGACAAAAGATCTGACCAAGGATACGACAGCTCACTGACAGCAGCATGGCAGACAACACGCCACAGCACTGTGACCAATAGCCGCCGCCTGCTCACCAACTCCTGCCATACCACGTGCCTAGCCTGTAGTTGGTGGAAAATGAAAAGTGAACAGCACGCCTGGTCACTGTCAGCCGCTACCTATCCACCAATTACCAGCAGGGCACGTGTGTAGGCCACAGTTGGCAGAGTAATAGGCCGGCTAAACCTCCTTGGAAACCCACCTTCGGCTATAAAAGACATCAAATGGTATTATCATTTCATCATCTAATATCTTGTATAATTTACCTGATAACTGCTCTAGTATTAATAATATACTTTTATAATCAAAGAGTAATATAGACTGATTCTCACGCCGGAGGGTGGTCACAAGGAGGAACCCCCCCCCCCCTTTCTTAGTGACGAGCTCACGGTGTCTGTTTTGCAGGTTATCGGAAGAACCATCTTGCCGGAATTAACCCCTCGTGGGAAACGTCTATCTAACCCTCAGGTTACTCGTAATCTGTCGGGGTTCGACTGGTGTTTCTTCAGGTATTGATTGCAAAAGAGTTGGGATTTGATTGGAGTGATGGATATGTTATAAAATTAATCTATGCAAGGTACTTGGATGTATTTGAATTCGAATACAAGTTATACATGAGAGATTTAGGAAATGCAGCAGGTTGCAGCCAAGAAGACGACACTCAAATGCATCAAGAAGGTGAAAATCAAAATGATCAAAAGGGTTTCGATGAATTAAAAGAAGATAATGCAACAACCGAGATCAACAAAAGACTTCAAGAAGCACATGAGTATGCAATGTTTATGGGAAACGATTGGAGTGGAGCAAAACAAATGTTTAAGAAGAGAAATGGTGAACACAAAGTGCGAAAGACTGATTTCAAGACAGCAAAGATCGCTCTAGATGATGCACATCAAAGTCTATCTCCAATCAAGAACTCTTTTAAACCTAACTATGTTTAGGGGAGTGTATTAAATAATTAAACAATACTTAGGTTTATATTTATTTGTATTATTATTTGTGACATATTAATATTATGATTAAAACTTAGGGTTATGGGATTATGAAAACAGTTAACAAAAACCGTCATTAACGATTTCTTGTTAACCATCGCATCCCTCTCAAACCCTAGGCTATATAAAGACTTATCTATCATTGTAAATTCATCAAGATTATTCATTAATCCAATATATGTTCGTGTAAATCTGCTGTGCATATTATGTGAGTTCGTGTTTCTGATTCTGATATGCCATCATATATGAACTATAAAATTGAAAAATTAAAAGAAAATGATGATTGGACAAGTCAGTTCAGCGAAGAGGAGAAAATGAGACAATTTTAAATAATAGAATAATGCTAATTTTACGATGTAAGGCTATAGGGTGTCGTGAAAAGTCTGTATAGCTTTTTTTTAGTGGGTTCTACAATTTCTACAGACACACATTATTGAACCTAATGTCTTTTAAGTGACTTCTATCATGCTATAAAGTATGACCTAACTAAGAAACTTCATTAACCGATTATATTGTTAATAAAAATAAAAATAAAATTACTAAATAAATAAATATGTCATCATCAAAATTCACAAAGATTAACTGTGAACTAATGAACATAAGGTATAAGGAAAATCATTTGTCTGCTGAAAAATAAAACAATAAAAAAAAAACAAAAAATCTTGCAACTTGACTTTTCCTGATCTTCATCAATCCGTTTAGAGCCACTAGATCCTCTTCTTCACAAGGTCTTCGTCAACTACCTTTTAAAAGCTGTCTTCTTCTTCCTTTCCTTGTACACTGATCCTCATCAAACCATATTATTATTATTATTATTATTATTATAGTAAGTGAATTAAGCACTTTTATAAACAATAATTAAAAACTATCAGTTTATGTATAAAACCATTACATTACATAATACACATCATACTAGCAACCAATATTCATAGAGGAAAGTGTAAAAAATAAAAAATTAACAAAGTAAATACTAAATAGGCCTACAAAATTCATGTTCACTTTTGTATAAAAAATCATTCGGACATCCACTAAGGGGGTGTTTGGCCTAGCTTTTATTTTTTGACTTATACTTATATTTTAAAGTAGCTTATAGCTTATTTTCTATTATTTGATAAACTCTTTTTAAATGTTTGGATTAACTTATATTCTACAAGTTGATAATAAGTTGTTAAATCCAACATTCTTAAGTTTGTTAGAGTAATAAGTTGCTTCAATAATTATTAATCCATCACCATATGAGGGCAAATGAGTAACTTACACCCTTACACAAATAAGCTTCTTCAAATAAGCTAAAAAACCATCTTCAAATTAGCTTATATAAGCTTATAAAGCTAAACACTAAACACCAAATTAAGCTTATTTTGTAAAAAAAAAATAAAAAAGCTATAAGCTTTGTTAAAAAAGCTAGGCCAAATAACCTTAGAAACAACTGCCAAGAACTAAACAAATCAAAACCCTAAACCCTAAACAAGAGAAATTCACCAACGTGATGAATCAAAGGCAAATACAAATAAAATAGAATGGAACTAGATGAACTGAAGATCTAAACAAGACGATGAAAACTACATAAAGTTTTTGCAGATTCTAAAACAATGACGAAGATCAAAGACAGTCGAACTGAGTTACTGAGATATATGCACTCTCACTGCTTTCATTAACTATTTTTTTAATTAGCCGGACGATCCATGTTGTTAGGATCCTTTCGACATAACTGTTGGTATATCAGAATCAGAAACACGAACTCAAATAATATGCACAACAGATTTACACGAACATATATTGGATTAATGAATAATCTTGGTGAAGTTTACAATGATAGATAAGTCTTTATATAGCCTAGGGTTTTTACAAAGGGACGCGACGTTTCAAGAGGGTCACGATGGTTAACAAGAAACCGTTAAAGACGGTTTTTGTTAACTGTTTTCATAATCCCATAAACCCTAAGTTTTTAATCCTAATATTAATATGTCACAAATAATAATACAAATAAATATAAACCTAAGTATTGTTTAATTATCTAATACACTCTCCTAAATATAGTTATGTTTAAGAGAGTTCTTGATTGCAGATAAACTTTGATGTGCATTATCTAGAGCGATCTTTGCTGTCTTGAAATCAGTCTTTCGCACTTTGTGTTCGCCATTTCGCTTCTTAAACATTTGTTTGCTCCACTCCAATCGTTTCCCATAAACATTGCATACTCATGTGCTTCTTGAAGTCTTTTGTTGATCTCGGCTGTTGCATTATCTTCTTTTAATTCACTGGAGCCCTTTTGATCACCTTGATTTTCACCTTCTTGATGCGTTTCAGTTTCGTCTTCTCGACTGCAACCTGCTGCGTTTCCTAAATCTCTCATGTATAACCAGTATTCGAATTCAAATACATCCAAGTATCTTGCATAGACTAATTTCATAACATATCCATCACTCCAATCAAATCCCAACTCTTTTGCAATCAATACCCATAACCCTTTTTCCTCTATTCTTTCATGTCCACCCTCTCTTTTCACTAACATATAAAGATCCAACAACTCCACCTTTTTATTTTGATAAGGAGGTACTAATCGATTTAGAGAAAGGTGTATGTTCAAAAACCAACAAATCATTATTTCAAACTTATCTCTTAAGAGTTCCTTATATGTGGAAACAAACTCCGAATCATCAAGTAAACTTATCAATGTAATACAATCTTTAAATGACTTAAACTCTAAAGCAAGAATGATTGCCTTGTTCCAATTAAACATCTCATATTCAAGACTTATATTTTCCATATAAATTTCCAAAGTATTACCCTTCTCTTGTTTAACAGATTTTCCTTTCTCATATCTTAGAAAATTCTCATAATCTTTGTTACATTCTTTCACAAATTCCTTATTCCTCTCAACCTTTCTTAATCTGCCCAATTTCTCATCCTTTCTTAATCTGTTAATTTCCTTTCCATGTTTTTTATATCAAACGAACTTCCTTTAAACATTCTAAATATCTGACCCGTAGGACCCTCTATCTTTATAGTATATACTTGAAGAATCAATTGATCATAACTTAGAATGTTTCTATCAATTTCAGGGATATAATATATATTAGGAATGTGTAAATTTTCTGATTTTGTTTTTATTGATGTTGTCCCTATTCCTTTTATGAACACAGTTCCCAATCCCTTAACATTCATTTCTATCCCATATGAATTTTTAATATGATCAAATAATTCTAAATTACCCGATACATGATGATTTGCATAGAGACTTATGTACCATATGTTTGCCCATAAACCTTTATCAGAACCAGCAACGAGTAGATCTTCTTGATAATCTTCTGGATTGAATTGATTTCTTATTTCCACATCTAAAGATTGTTGGATCAGTTGCGAAGCCTCATGTTCTTCTTTAATCGGAAAGCAAGCAATGAAGTGACCGATTTCTTTGCAGTAAAAACACTGCCTCTGATTCCTTCTGCCTCTTTTCTGATTCATCTTCTTTTGTTTAATAATACACTGTTGACAGGACATCATGATAGATCGTGGATAGAGACTTGTTATGCAGCGATTTTGATCTTCAACCTGGTGCGCTCTGATACCAGTTTGTTGGTATATCAGAATCAGAAACACGAACTCAAATAATATGCACAACAGATTTACACGAACATATATTGGATTAATGAATAATCTTGGTGAAGTTTACATTGATAGATAAGTCTTTATATAGCCTAGGGTTTTTACAAAGGGACGCGACGTTTCAAGAGTGTCACGATGGTTAACAAGAAACCGTTAAAGACGGTTTTTGTTAACTGTTTTCATAATCCCATAAAACCTAAGTTTTTAATCTTGATATTAATATGTCACAAATAATAATACAAATAAATATAAACCTAAGTATTGTTTAATTATCTAATAATAACATGCGATTAGCTGAAGCCCGTAATATTTTGCCTTAAGCCCAAGCATAGTAACAACAAATTTCCACTAGCACTCCGAGCCTAACTCATATACAAAAACATTAAAAGAAATGTATAAGAACTCAAACTAGATAAACATATATATATAAATATATAGGGGAGGGATATTTTGAGAACCATTAAGAACTCAATTCTTAGCCACACATTTAATTAAATGGATTGGAATATGTGGTTGAGATTAAATCTGACAAAAAAGTCAAAGTAAGAGAGAGAATAAAGATGTAAGTGGTTATACTAACTTTTACGTCCGTTACACATGTGTAAAAAGTCGACTCGGTGCGTAAAAAATTCTGTAATTTTTTTACGTGTATGTAACTTACATATATTGTAAAAAAAATTCGAAAAAAAATCGCTACACTGAGTTCTTTCGAGTTCTTAAAACTCAAAAGGGTTCTTATTTGAAATCTCCCCTATATATATATATATATATATATATATATATATATAGGCTAAGTATAAAATGAAAACCCACTTGAGTTGTGAAAACTCTAGAAACTCATTCTCAACCACATGTTTTTAATTAATGTTTAAATCTTGTGGTCCACAATTAAAATGAATAAAAAATGTAAATATAAATATAACTTTTTCTCTCTCCTGAAAACATATATAAAAATTAGTAAAAAAATGTTAAAAAATCGCAAAACATTTTTTTTTGATGTTTCGATGTTTTGTATTAAATGTTACAATATATATTACATGTAACAAAAAAGACCCGATGTTACATAGAGTTTTCGCGGGTTTTCACAACTCAAGTGGGTTTTCATTTTAACCTTATCCTATATATATATATTAAAAGGCAACTACTTTTATACATGCTATCAGAGTAGTTATTTTTTCACGTGAGCTGGTTAGAGATTCAATTTATTAAACTAAATGTTACTATATTATTAAGTGTTGTAAAAGTCGGATTCCAAGGTCGACTAGTCGGTCCTCGAACCCCAACCTTGGAGAATTTTTTCTAATCGGACTGGATTAATCAAAGGCGGTTAAAGTCGGTCAA
Source organism: Bidens hawaiensis (assembly GCF_021521415.1). Taxonomy (NCBI): domain Eukaryota; kingdom Viridiplantae; phylum Streptophyta; class Magnoliopsida; order Asterales; family Asteraceae; genus Bidens; species Bidens hawaiensis. The sequence continues at coordinate 162,669 of NW_027494509.1, read as the reverse complement.
AAATCAGGTTAGTCGGGCCATAATTCTCTAAATTATAGTCGGAAGGAAAATCGGGCTAGATGATCAAAAGTCGGGCTAGGAGGTCAAAAGTTGGCTTAGGTACCTTCTTGACTTGAATTAAGCTTATTTTAACATATAAATAATATCCAAATATTAATTTTCTTTATATTTACCATTTCCGAGTACTCCTCGAATATTCCGAGTATTCTCCGAGTACTCTCAACTCCCATGCCGGCTGCCTAGGGTCGCTAATGAGTTTTGCAACCATGATATTATTTGTAGAGACAGAAACTCGTTTTGACCCATTTTTATAAAACTCCCATAAAAGTCCCATTGAAAATTGTTGGAGGTGACACCTTTGGATTCGTGCTGACAGTTTCGCCACTAATAGCAATCTGCCACGTGTTTGAGATCTGAGAAGACCCAAGAACTTTGAATCAAAAACAGTAGGATCTGTGAAGTTTAACCCACTATCTTCTTCAAGGCAATCGACGGCGACAGATTTCAAGCTGCTTTCATCGATCTCGTTGGATTTGAAAAGTTCGAAATGCCCATTTCTCAAAATCATCCGGCGATGTTTGTCAACGGCGTTGCCACTCAGATTAAAGTGAACAATTAGATCCGCCTTTGGATTATTTGCTCGTTTTTTTGGCGAGGGTTTTGGGCAAACCCATTTCAGATCTGCTCTGACGACTTAACGACAAACTCTTTTCCACGAACTAGTGAATAGGGATAACAATGACAGTCCGGGGACAGTGCCAGTAGAGGTGGTCAAAAAAACCGGTCCTCGAACCGGTTTGCCGGTTTAAACCGGAAACCGGTTTTTAAGAAAACCGGTTTTTTGTAAACCGGTTTGACCGGTTTACAAACCGGCGGTTTATATATCGGTTACACAATTTGGAGCCAAAACCGGTTTTATAACCGGTTATAAAAAAAACCGGTTTTTTTTTAATAACCGGTTATTAAAAAACCGGTTTTTTTAATAACCGGTTTTTTAAAAAACCGGTTAACCGGTTTTTTTATAAACCGGTTTTTGACCGTTATAAAAAAGCCGGTTAACCGGTTAAAAACCGGTTTTTTCCCGTTGATTAACGGCCATATAGCCGTTTTTTATAAGTTTTGACCGTTTTTTTTTTCCCCATTTTACCCCCACAAACATCTATATATAGCTTAGGTTGGGTATTGGTTAGATCACACTCGATTATACAACTCCAAACGCTCTAAACGTTTATTACATACGCGATTATTTTGTTATCTCACGCTCAATTATACCACATTACCACTCCATACGCTCTTATTTCGTAGTCGATTATCATGGCCTCCCAAAGTGCTGCTTCATCCGTCAACATGGGTGCCTCGAACACGGGAGAAACGGTCGTTCGGGTCATCCCCACGAAACGAAACCAAGATGTTTGGCAACATTTCGACCTATGCGAAATGTCTAACGGTACCCAAAAAGCTCGATGCAAACATTGTTTGAAGTTTTATGGCAAAGATGCAAACTCCACTTTAAGAGCGCATGTACAAAGGCCCTTTTGCAAGGCCTTGAAGGACGAATCGGGAAGTAGTTCGCAGCCGGAGATGACGAATCAAGGAACGGTGTTTACGTACGACCTTGAAGCGGTACGTCAAAAGTTTTCAAACTTTGTGATTCAAAATACACTTCCTTTCAACCACTTCGACAACCCTCAATTCACGGAGATGATGCAAAAGTATGTTCAACCACGCTACCAACACGTAAGTCGTTCGACCCTTAGAAGAGATTGTCTTAAAGCTTGGAAAAACGCTAAATCCGAACTAATTTCATACTTTTCAAACTTACAAACTGGTGTAAACTTAACAACGGATGTGTGGTCGGTACCTAATGGTTCGCCCGACTCATACATTTGTGTGACGGCTCATTGGGTTGACCCCGGGTCGTGGCAAATGATGAAACGAACCGTTGCGTTTCAATTGTTTGATTACCCGCACACGGGTAGAAATATTTTTAAACTCTTGGATAAAGTCATTCGACAATACAAGATTGAAGATAAAATCTTTTCAATTTCGTTTGATAACGCGTCCAACAATACGACCGCGGTTGGCCATTTAAAATTAAAGTATAAACCTATTTGTGATGGAGCGTTTTTTCATAGCCGATGCATTGCACATATTATCAACTTGGCCGTGCAAGATGGGTTAAACGTGATCGAAACGCAAAGAAACAATTTTAAAAGAATGTTACGAGATGTTTTTAGCAACAATAAAACATTTTCAAGATACAAAAAATTTTGTGATGAAGCTAATTGTCAATGGTTGGGGCCCAATTGGGATTGTCCAACAAGATGGAACTCGACTTGTGATATGTTTGAGAAAGCCATCCAACAAAAAGAATCACTAATTGCGTTTCATCAAATAATGTCAAGTAGGGGTAAATGTGCACCGTACGATCCTAGAAACTGGTTATTGATTGAGATCGTTACGGAGGTCCTTCAAATTTTTAAATCTTGCACAACTAGTTTATCCGGGGTTTACTATCCAACAAGCCCCATTGCTTTACCAAAAATTGCTGTCATGTGCACAAAGTTAAGTGAACTTCATTGTAGGGGTGCACCTTATTTTGATATGGGTGTAAAAATGAAAGAAAAATTTAGAAAATATTTTCAACAACTACCCGCTGTTTTGACATGTGCTGCTGCGTTAAACCCTTGCATAAATGTTGGTGGTGTTGAAGCTTTAATAGAAAAAATTTGTGATGAGCTAGAGTTAAACGACGATCAAAACCCCTATTATAACCAAACTTTAAAGAATGCTTTCAACACCACCTTGTCTAACATGTATGATGTTTACCTTACAAAATACGGGTCGTCTTCCCAAATTCATGACTCGTTAAGAGCTGTTGCCCAATCCCAATCCCAAACCGACCTTGAAATGGGGATGTACTACATGATTTGGGAAGACGCCGGTAAACGTCAAAAGGTAAACACCCCAAGCAGTGAACTTGGAAGGTATGGTGGTACCAACTTTGTGAAACACATAACTCCTGATGAATTTAGAAGTCTTGATTTGCTGGCTTGGTGGAGAGGTAAGGAGGATGAGTTTCCGATCCTCGCCGCCATGGCCAAAGATTTACTAACGGTCCAAGCTTCCACGGTAGCTTCGGAGTCTGCTTTTTCTGTTTCTGGCAGGGTTATATCGATTAGGAGGACTCGACTCACTCCACCAGCTGTAGAGATGTCTATTTGCTACAAGGATTACTTGGACGCTTTAGATAGGGCACAACATCAACGCTCACTCGAGGGGGAAATGGACTATGAGGCGGGCTTGTATGAAGACGAGGTCAATCAAGGACACACTCAACCAATGACCGATGAAGAAGCCGCGTACGACGATTACCTAAGGAATAGCTCGGGATCGGGTAGTGATGAAAATAATGAGTAAGAAACAGCAAGTTGTTAATGTAATCGTGTCTAAGCATTCTTTAATGTTTGTATTTTTGAGTTACGAATATGCGATAACGATTTAATGTTTGTATTTTTAATGTAAAAGCTATAAATGAAAGTTATGTATTTTTGAGTTACGAATATGCGATAACGATTTAATACTTGTAGTTACCGGTTTGCCTTGTAGTTACCGGTTTGTTTATACTGTGAAAAAATAATGGTTATTTTAAAAAAAAAAAAAAAAAAAAAAACCGGTTAACCGGTTAGACCGGTTATTAAAAAACCGGTTAATAAAAAAACCGGTTTATTAACCGGTTCTAACCGGTTCACAAACCGGTCGTAACCGGTTTGACCGGTTATGGTTTTCATGCACAAAAACCGGTTATTAACCGGTCCGGTTATTAACCGAACCGGTTTTTTTCCAGGACGAAAAAAACCGGTCCGGTTAATAACCGAACCGGTTTTTTTAAAAAAACCGATTTGTGCACCTCTAAGTGCCAGGACCTCCCAACGAAGAAGATGAGGATGAAGAAGAATGACAAATATTAGAGAGAGAGAGAGAGAGAGATTAAAGGATTGGGTTTTGAGTGCTTGCAAGCAAAGAAAAGTTACTGATTGTTTGTAAATTTAGAAAAACTTTATTTGCCCCCATTTAATTTTTGATATTGGTTGAATTGGTTGTGAGTAGAGGAAAAGAAAACTGTAATGATAAATATATAAAAATATTTTACAATTAAAACATGAGAGAAAAATCTAGTTATTTTTAGTGAATTATAGAGATAGTGACGGAGACGAGCTGGGAACGTTATAACATGTAACTACTAACAACAGAATTATAATGTTGCATTTTGCGACACCATAAACTGTCAAAAATATTGTTTAACCGTTGCTAATTCTTTTTACATGCTTACCCACGTCTAGAACCCGCCGCAATGCTCGGGGTAAATTACTAGCTGATGTTTAAATAACATATTTTCAACATAGTAACTGTTTTATGAATCTTCAAATGACCATTAGAAAAACCGTATGGAATTAACTTGGAGATAACATTTGTATAGCTACAAACGGTATAGAATTAACTTGAATATAACTTGTGTATAGCATGCCCCTTTCTAAAAGAGACTTTATTTAATTGATCATAATGTGTTTATATTAACAATCACATAGGTTAATAACTTATGTATTTCAGTGTTATATATAATATTTTTATTTAAATGTATTTACCGACAATATTGAGTTAAGTGACTTCTATCAAGCTTTGAACTAAGTAGCAACTTTATATGTTTATATATATAAATACAAAATTTCTAAATAAATACAATTAAGTAAACATCTATGTCATCATCATAAACATAAACAAAAATTATAACGTTAATCATTTGTCTAGTGAAAAATAAAACAAATAAAAACAAAAATCTTGCAACTTGACTTTTGTTGTTGTTCATCAATCCGTTTAGGCCACTTGATCCTCGTCCTCAAAAGGTCTTCGTCAACTACCTTTCTAAAAGCTGTCTTCTTCCTCTTGTACACTGAATCACCTTCAAACCAATTATTATTATATTAATTGTTATTATTTCATTAGAACCAATTATTATTATTTCTTCACCTGCTTCAATGGAATCCACTCTTTCTTTCCCTCTCATCATCCTTTTCCATGCTCTCTCACTTGTTTCCTCACAGTCTCAATACACCTTACCAAACAACTACTTCATTAACTGTGGATCAAACTCTGATATAGACTTCACTGGGAAAATATTCATCGGAGACGAAAACCGTCCTACCTTTAAATTCTCTAAAGGCAGCAAAGCGGTAAATAACAACCCGGTTTCGGATATCTACCAAACAGCAAGAGTTTTCACAAAGAAATCATCCTACGAGCTCGAAGCGGACCAAAACAACACTTTCGTGATGGTAAACCTTCATTTTTCTCCTTTCTTTTACAATGGAATCGAATTGTCTGATTCCGAATTCGATGTTTCGGTTTCTGGGTTCCTTCTGTTATCCAATTTTAATGTGGGAAACTCTACTGTAATAAAAAACTTTATAATCCCGATTGGAGAAGAACGAAAGTTCACAATCGAATTCACGCCCTCCAGTGGCTCATCTCCCGCGTTTATAAACGCCATTGAAGCTTTCGTAACACCGTCTGACCTCTTCGTGCATGATACCACTTCAACTCATGTATCACCCTTGGGAAAAATTGGTGATATTGGTAGCATATCATCATATTATGCTTTCAACCCGGTCTATAGAATTAACGTTGGTGGTCAGAGCATTGACACAGAACGTGACACTTTAAGAAGAACCTGGATACCAGATGATCCCTTCATCATCAAAAGTGAGCCAGCCGAAAATGTAACAGGCTCGGTTAATTATGATGGTTGGGCAACCCGTTTTGATGCTCCTGCTGATGTTTACAATACAGCCAAAAGATTGAAGCCTAATTCGTCGTCGGTGAATAATATAACATGGAGTTTTATGGTTAATAAGAGCGCTATGTACCTTGTTCGAGCTCATTTTTGTGACATTAATAGCACAGGCCTTAATGATCCTAATGACGCCTTCAATTTCTTTATTTACGGCCAATATGGGGAGCCGATTAAACCGGGTGATACTGTGGGAGCAATGCAAATTCCCTTTTATCATGATTTTGTGGTGGATTCTGTTGATTCCGGGTTTGTAAATGTTAGTATTGGATCGATTCCTAACATCAGCCAACCTGTGTTACTCAACGGACTTGAGATCATGGAGTTACTGAAGGGTTCGGGTGTAGTTGATATTGGGAACAATGGGAAGAACAACAAGAAAGTGTACATTGTGGTTGGATGTGTTCTTGCAGGATTGGTGTTTGTTTTGTTAATCGGTTTCTTCATCGGGTTTAAGTACAAGAAAACGAAGTCCATGGTGGGGACGAAAACGGAATCTAATGCGATGCCATCGAACGGTCGGAGTTCATACACGAGCATAAATATCGACTTTACTGTTAACAACATGTCACCAATTCCTAATTTGAATCTCAACCTTCAGTTCCGGTTTTCCGATATATTGCAAGCGACTAATAATTTTGATGAGAAGTTGGTGATTGGAAAAGGCGGTTTTGGGAAGGTCTATAGGGGAACTCTTCCTGATGGAAAGACGGTTGCAGTTAAACGAGGCGAGATAGGACACGGGCAGGGTTGGCCAGAGTTTGTGACAGAAATTATGGTCTTGTCGAAAATACGACACCAACATCTAGTTACTTTAATTGGGTACTGTGACGAGAGATCAGAGATGATACTCGTGTATGAATATATGGAAAAGGGTACGCTTCAAGATCATTTATATGACACGAATAAAGATGTTGTGAAGCTCTCGTGGAGTAAGAGGCTTGAGATCTGCATTAGTGCTACTCGAGGATTACATTACCTTCACACGGGGTCAGATGCGGGGATAATTCATCGTGACGTTAAGTCAACAAACATCTTGCTTAACGAAAACTATATAGCAAAAGTGGCTGATTTTGGGATATCACGGTTGGGTAACTTGGAGGAAAGTGTGATGGATATAAAAGGGAGTTTTGGTTATTTGGATCCCGAATACATAAGTTGCATGAAATTGACTCAAAAATCAGATGTTTACTCTTTTGGAGTCGTTTTACTAGAAGTGTTGTGTGCAAGACCAGCACTGGATAACACACTTCCTCAAAAGGAAGCAAATTTGGCTGATTGGGCGCTCAAACGTATAAAAGATGGGATGGTGGAAAAGATAATTGACCCTTATATTGTGGATCAGATAAACCCGAACTCGTTAAGGAAGGTGCTGTTTGTTTTTGCAGACATAAACTGTCTGCAAGCTGATTTCATCTGTTTTCATGTCTGCAACTGAAGATGTGGTCTGAAGATCTGCAAGCTGAAAATATAAGACTGTTTGTTTTTATAAGCTGATACTGTCTGCATAACTGTCAAACTTATCTCACAAGATAGAAGTCATTTATTCAAGTTACATCTAGTTTTTAGTCTTTGCTTGCCATGCCGATTTGGTTTTGGTGGGTGGTGGAAGGTGGTGGTGGTGGATGGTGGTAGTGGCGGCGGACGGTGGGTAGTGGCGGTGGATGGTGGTGGTGGACAATGGGTGGTGGTGATGGATGGTTTTGGTTGGTGGTGGACGGTGGTGGTGATGGATGGTGGTGGTGGTGGGTGATGGATGGTGGTGGTGGCGGTGATGGATGGTGGTGGTGGTGATGGATGGTGGTGGTGATGGATGGTGGGTGGTGGACGGTGGTGGTGATGGATGGTGGTGGTGGTGGCGGACGGTGGTGGTGATGGATGGTGGGTGGTGGACGGTGGTGGTGATGGATGGTGGGTGGTGGACGGTGGTGGTGGCGGTGATGGATGGTGGTGGTGGTGGCGGTGATGGATGGTGGTGGTGGTGGGTGATGGATGGTGGTGGTGGCGGTGATGGATGGTGGTGGTGGTGGCGGACGGTGGTGGTGATGGATGGTGGGTGGTGGACGGTGGTGGTGATGGATGGTGGGTGGTGGACGGTGGTGGTGGCGGTGGATGGTGGTGGACGGTGGCGGCGGGGTACGGGGGTGGTGGTGGCGGCGTACGGTGGGTGGTGGTGTTGGCGGACGGTGGTAGGAGCAGTGGATGAGAGGGTGGCTGCAAAGGTTTTTTTGTGAAGATGTTTTAAGCAAGATTTCCTTGCTTTTCTTTTAAGATGAAAGAAGATAACTTCAGATCTGTTTTAAGAAAAAAAACAAACAGTCTTCAAGGGTAATGTCTGCGCGCCTGCAGACATTAGCTCCCTTGAAGATGTTTGAAGAAAAAACAAACACCCCCGAAGTATGTGGAAACGGTTGAGAGGTGTCTAAAGAACACGGGAGACGAGAGGCCAAGTATGATCGATGTGCTATGGGACTTGGAATACGCGTTGAAGCTTCAACAAATGGTGGTGGATAAAGAGCCATATGATGATAGCACCATGAACACATCGTTGCAGTTGTCGATGTCGACGATTGATCGCTTGCCTTCTAAATGTAACGATGATGATTCTCAAGTGATTGATACAAGTTTCCCAAGTGAGAGTCAAGTGTTTTCCCAGTTGAAGATGGATGAAGCTCGATAGTAAATATCTAGGTTTTTAGAGTTGTTAATTATCTTTAATCTTGTATGTTTGTCATACAAGATTAGCATTTTAGTCTTCAATCTTGTATGCATGTATGTATGTGTGAATGCCATCTAACTCCCAATTCTATTAGAAACATTAGTGCCAATTTTCCTTTCGAGGTCAAACAATTGACACTGTAATCTTTGAAAGACAAAACACTAGCCCAACATTTTTAGGGATAATCCTAATATGTGCAATAAACACTTGAAAAGTCAATATGTTAAAAATAAACTTGGAAATTTCAACTTCCACCGAACGAACATGTAACTTTCAGGCGTACGGGATGATGTTTGCACGAATCCGCCGGCCACGTAGACCAAATTAGCACCACCATCGATGTCATGGTTAGGAAACTATGATACCGTGAAAAAGAAAAGAAGATTTAAAATATTAAATAAAGTGATAAATCAGTCTAATTTGTCATATTTCGTATTAGACTAGGATTGTGTTGAGTTATGATCTTCAGTATATATTTTGGTCTGTCACCCGTTTTTTTTTCTTCTGAGTTTTATTAATAAGAAGAGAGTCAAAGTTAAATTCAAAACTTCTGCACCCCTAGTTTTCGGTGTTGTATTTCCAACAATTGGTCATCACACAACCAAAACACAAAAAGAAAAAAACAGTTCTAGAAGCCATAGATCAGCAAGGAACAACCGAAGCCATTGATTAAGCTAAATCCTACTCGATCAAAGCCAAATACTGAAAAACTTATTGATCAGAATCAAATAACAAGACCACAACCAACATCTCGATCAACATTGATGCAAATATTGTGCTCTAATAAAAAACAAGTGTTTATAAGATTTAAATATCTATAACTAGTACGGAAAAGTAAGATCGTCTCCCCAGAGAATCAAAGGAAACTGCAGTTCAAATTCATTGTTTACTAATTAATTAACTAAAACGGACAGACGATGTCAAACAATTTAAATGGTGACTTATTAAATGAAAACACAATTAAATTTTGTTTATAAACGATGTAAGAGAAAGGTGGCAACACTTTAGGTTTCAGGTTATGCATTAATAAACTGAACTACTATGAATCATATCAATTAGACAATCACATAGACATGACTCGATAGTAAAGATAAATAAGCAATTACTAGACACGGTAGTTTGATCATGCTGATTCCGAGAACCTAATCCGATAAATTGACATAACTGAACTCGGTCTACCTAATTACCTGTTTGTTAATATAAGAGTCCAAGTAAATCAATGATTAAAGGTAACTGTTCAAAGAACTTAATCCTAGATGTTGATGAACACAACCAATCAATTAATGATAAACTAGAATCCTAGATAAACAATTGTTTAAGAAATCTAAGGTACATTCAGTTTAAACACAAACCCTAGACAAGAAACACAGGTACATTCAGTTTAAACACAAACCCTAGACAAGAAACACTGGCACATTTAGCTAAATTAAAAACTCATTCAATCCAATTCTAGACAAGAAACACAGGTACATTCAGTTTAAACACAAACCATACATATAAAATGGTCACAAATGGTTTAGCCTAGTCTTTGCATGATGAACAGCTCGATTATGTGTTACATTAGTGGAAGCATGGAAGAATCAACATTCTAAGAGCTTCGAGATGGTGTAAAATTGCCCCTAGGTCGTCAACAGCCTCTGTATTGAATGATACCTCGAATGAGGGCTGAAAACAACATATATCAACGATTAGGGTTTTTTCGCGTTTTTTATGTCCTTCGCGTAGCATGAAGGATTTATCACCGTCTGTTCATGTGGCGTGAGCAAAGATAACCTCATATTCAGATATGTCTCATTGAGAAACCCAAATTTCATATATTATGAGTCCCGTAACTCATTGTCTAGCTCGAGATATGCCCGTTTTATTTCTAAATGTGTGCAAAACACTTTTGAACTCCCCCAAACGTCTAAGCATGCATGGAAAGCCTCCTATTAGTATCTTTAATGTTCACATACCTAATATACCAAAGAACACTTGAAATACCACAGTTTACACTAAAAGCTTAAGAAAACAAAACAATTAACACAATAAAATACACAACTTAGACCCAACCATCAAACATCAAAAGCAGCTGAAGAACATTGCAACATGGTTGATAAAACCAAGTTATTGTAATCACTTAGTTCAAACACTAACCAAAAAGCAAGGTAAGATTCCAGCCTTAAAAGGTGTGGCAGCAACCGACAATCTGGACAACAACAAACTAAGTTTATGTCTCATTCCAAAATCAGAATATCAAGCAATAAGACCAAGAACAACAACTTTTTCTGCAATAGTAAAAGACAACATGTTGTTGTCAACAGCAACTAGTCTTGGTTGATTAATCTCAGCATACTAAAAAAATCATCAATTATTAGAAGCATGTCAAAAATCGATTAATATTGCGGTGTTTTTCGTCATTTAAAATGCAGTAAAAAAAGAAACGATCTAGTCATGAAAAGGTTTATTGTAGAGATTGGTCGACCACAGCGGTGACGACAAGGAGAAGAAAGGAAGAGATAACAGACTACCGAGACGATGTCTGGCTGTCGTGCAATTGAGCAACGAAATACAACAACAACAGGCGAATAGAAAAAAAGGAGCAGGAACGTGGGGTGTCAAGAAAACTTAAAGGTCTGTCGAGGAAATGTAATGGTGTGTTCCAAGCATAATGGAGTGTTCTAAAGAAGTGAAACAGAAAGAGCGATGGGCGATCAAAATAGAGGCCGTAGTGAATGTTCGAGGGATTTGGAAAGCCATTTAATATGCAACAAGGGCGGTTATGGCCAAGAAGAATAAGAACGTAGTGAGGGCATTTGTCCTCCAAGCTCTTACTGGCATTCAGAAGCGAGTTGGAGACATTCGAACAAAAGAAACTGAACTAATTTTTTCAACTTTTAAATATCAGCCATAATCTTTTTCGTTTCCTAATAAAATGTAGTTCTATCTCAATGTGTTTTGTACTATTACAAAAAAATAGGGTTAGTAGCTATAGAGTAGCCGGACCTTTATCATGAAAGAGTTTAATTGGCAAGCCATAGATAATTTTCAAATCCTTAAGAATATTTAATATCCTGGTGTTCATGGTTTGGTTTAAAAACATGAAACCGACCATACCGATCACATGTATGGTTTCACGATTAGGTTTTTTAGAAAAGGTGTTGGTAGGTCGGTTTGAAAATACTAAAACCGTAATGAGCGGTTTGGTTTATGGTTCATATGACAAACCTGTTGAATAAAAACAAACTGAACACTCACTACTAGAAAACTGGGGTGTTTCCTACGCCACTTTCCTCGGAAATGCGTAGGAAACACTGTTTTTCTACGCATTTCCGATGGAAAACTACGGTAGCAATAACCCTCGTCGGAAAAGTGTTCCTACGCATTTCTGATTTATTGGCAAAGAAGAGAAGAAATACAGTCATCATCCCACTCGACACAATTCAAGAAGGCGAGAACCAACTAATACCTTCTTCAGGTATAGCAATTGAAGTCCCAAGAATGGTATTCTCCTTAGAAATAGTATTCTTGCTTATTTCGATGATCCTCGATATATAAGAAAGAGCTCGGGACTTGCTAAATATGAGACTAGAGAACTGAATTTAATCATCAACGAAGAGGATTTGATTGAGTATCGAGGAGTCAAGGTATTTTGGCCAAAATACCAAAAGGAAGTAAATCCATTTTTTTATTCTGGCAAAAGTCCACATTTTGGCCTAATCTTCTTCCATAATGGTATGGCACAATAGTATTATTGAAAGGAAGATAGGAGTTTTTCTCTAGGTGTTTGACAAAATAAGATCGTCCAGTTCCTATAGAACCTATCACTAAAATACCCCTAGAGAGAGAGATAAGGCCAAGCGGAGCGAAAAGGGTTTTCCATGAGATGGTAAATGAAAACTATTAGCCCCACACGAAGTTTACTTTCCTACACATTTCTGACGAGAAGATTTTTTTTATCTTCAAGCTTCCTACACAGTTCTGATAGAATTTATAAGTGTTTACTACACATTTCTAACGGAAGTATAAGTTTTGTTTTTCTTTCTATTTTATATCTTTCCTACGCATTTCCTACAAAGCATTAATTTTTAGTTTTCATCTTTCCTACACATTTCTAACACATTTTTAGTAATAAAAAAAACTAAAATTTTATTCTGCTGAGAAATGGATAATAAAAGAAATTCAAAACATGATTTTGTAAAATTAAACAAACACAATAACATAAAGTTAAAACATGCTTGTATAACGTTAACCGAAACAATAAATAGATTCAAAACTTGTTTTCATTACAAAACCACCATTGGTAACATAGAAGATGGGAAAAAAAAGAATCCTAAACTAATTACTACCATAGGCTAAGACCTTCTCGTAAACTCCTCAAATTGTTTTTCCTCCTTTCTTCAAATTCCTTGCAATCCCTTTCCATTTAATCCGTTCTTGCATTTGCTCTCTCAACTTGTTTCTTGATTTCCACTTTCATTCATTTTCTAGTTTTTCCATTTCAGCTACAACTTTTTTAACCTAAAAATTGTTAAAATATTAGAACTGTAACGAGCAAAAACTATTAGTAAATAAATCAAACCCACAAACATTGGTTTATGTTAGTTAATAAGGGTGTTCATGTTTGGTTTTTTCGGTTTAAGGCTAGAGCGTTGGTAACATTTTTTTTATGATAACTAAAACTAAATTTTTGAAACTTAAAAGCAAATCAAACATTACTAATGGTTTGTGCTTATAAGTAATCTAATTTCCACTACAATATAGTAATAAGTACATGCATTTCAATCAAACACAACTATTCCTTTGATAGGATAGTAATTCCATTTAAAGATGGCATAGGCATAATTACATATGTGAAAATACTTTGATTAGAGAAGTAAACATTAAGCAATACCTCCTCCTGCAAGCCTATGCACCTAAATATGATGCAGATCTAGAAGATGTAGACGGTGTTTTAATTACCACGAAATGAGGATCCAAAGAGCATATCCCGATCATTCAGCTCCCGCTACCTCTTGCCACACTTGCCCACGCATTTAGATCATCTAGGCGCTGGTTGGCATTTAGCCCATGCAAGAACACATAAGAAACCTTCAAACACCTAACCAGGCATGGGTTGCCTTGGTAGCCCTGTTTTCCAAGAAGAATGATGCGGGTTCACAATTCTTGAGTATGAATTGTTGTCTGTAAACCAAAAAGAATTAACGATACCACAATATTTTCATAAGGTGAAGACCTTGTGTAGAGAAATCGGGGAGTTGGATCCGGAGGCAAGAACCGGGGAACCGAGAATGAAGCGAGTCATCATACACGGGTTTAAAACCCGAGTATAGAATTTTTGTTACTGCCATACAAGGATGGCCAACTCAACCATCCTTGGTTGAGTTTGAAAATCTGATGGCCGGGCAAGAGTCTTTAGCCAAGCAAATGGCGGATACGTCGATTAGAGGATCAATAAAAGCCGAAGACACGGCTCTTTATGCAGATCGCGATAAAGGTAAGTTCAGGTCAAATAAATGGTCTGGTTAGAAGAATTATGGTAAGCGGGCCAAGAAACAGGAGTGACGGAAATCGAATCAGAATCAAGAAAAGGAATCGAATGATCGGGGTTTCGATAAAAGAAACAAGAAGCCATAGAAACGGTTCCCGTATAATTGCCAGAAGTGTGGACAGCGAGGCCACATGACTAAATATTGTAGAACATCATTGAATGAGGAAAGCAATGTTGCTGCAACCCAAGAAGAGGTTGCTTGGGATGTCGAGGCATACTGTGCCACTGTTGAAATGGTACTAGCATTAAATGCAACAACTGAAGAAAAGAAAAAAGGAAAGGTAGAATGGATAGTTGACTTGGGGTGCTCGAACCACATGACGGGTGAGAAAAGTCAACTGAAGAACCAAGTAAAGTATGAAGGAAACAAAAATGTAGTGATCGCCGACAATTCCTATCATAATATTGCTCATGTAGGCGATACACGATTGTGCCCGGAAGGAAAGTAAGAACTAATGTTAAAGGAAAGGTAGAATGGATAGCTGACTCGGGGTGCTCGAACCACATGACGGGTGAGAAAAGTCAACTGAAGAACCTGGTAAAGTATGAAGGAAACAAAGATGTAGTGATCGCCGACAATTCCTGTCATAATATTGCTCAATTAGGCGATACACGATTGTGCCCGGAAGAAAGCAAGAACTAATGTTAAATAATGTGTTTCATGTATCGGGGATGAAGAAGAATATTTTATCAGTACCTCAAATCACCGCATCAGGAAGGTACGTCTTATTTGGGCCAAATGATGTAAAAATTCATGACAAGTTTGAAACGTCGTCTAAACCCGTAGTACAAGGAAGAAGGGTTGAAATAGTATATGTTTTATTGGCCAAAATGGCCTATGTTGAAAAGGCAAAATCAAATCAAAATGCAAATATGTGGCATCAAAGGTTAAGCCATGTGAGATATAATTGACTCGAAATAATGATGAATAGAAGCCTAGCGATTGGGTTACCAAAGTAGTATATATAAAGATGTGGTGTGTGGAGGCTGCCAATATGGGAAAGCGCACGAACAGCCCTTTCGAGAGCTCAAACCGCAAGTCATCAAAGCCATTGGAACTCATCCATTCGGATGTGTTTAGGCCCGTTAAGCTAGCCTCGTTATCAGGTATGAAATATATGATAACATTTATTGATGATTTCTCTAGGTACGTTTGGGTTTACTTCATGAAAGAAAAGTCGGAGGCGTTCACAAAGTTTGAAGAATTCAAATATGAATCGGTGAGAGATGTCAAGTATTCGATTCAATGTCTAAGATCGAATAACGGGAGCGAGTACACAACAAGAGAGTTTAATGACTATCTTAAAGAACACAAGATCAAAGGACAACTCACATGTTCAAATACCCCGCAGAAAAACGGTGTTTCGGAACGCAAGAACCGATATCTTCAGGATTTGTCAGGAAGTATGATACATAAAAAAACGTGCGGGGGCGTTTTTGGGCTAAAGCTATGAAGACGGTAGTGTATGTAAGTAATCGTCTCCCACAACAAAAAATGCAGTACATATCACCGTTTGAAAAGTTGTTTTATCAAAAACCGAATGTTAGCCATTTTCGTGTGTTTGGTTGTGTGTGTTACATTTTTATACCAAGCCATTTGAGACACAAGTTGGAGAAAAAGGCAATAAGGTGTATTTTCGTAGGGTATGATAATGAACGAAAAAGTTGGAGATGTTTTGACCCTTCGACGGGGAAGTGTTACGTGTCAAGACATGTAATTTTCGATGAGGCGTCGGCATGGTGGTCAATAAACCAAGAATCATTACCTGATTCAAACTAACTAAAAGATGAATTAGAATCATATACCGTGTTAAAGTTTGACGGGGTTGGCACCGTGATGGAAGATGAAGTAGCAATGGGACCGCGTAACTCACCGCCAAGGAATAACCCTTGGGAAACTAGTGTCAACATTACACAACCGTCAATAATTGAGACGACCAAGGATTCACTTGAAGAAGATGGAGTCAGGAGATCAAACCGGAATTGAAAACAAAATTTGCGGTATGCAAATGTGGCTGTTGCACAAACTAAAGAAGAAACTGAACCGGAATGTTTTGATCAGGCGAGTAAAGAACTAGTGTGGCAAATCGCCATGCAATAAGAAGTAGATGCCTTATTAACGAACCAAACTTGGGAGCTTGTACCGAAACAAGGAGATACAAAGGCGATTTCGTGTAAATGGGTATACAAAATTAAACGAAAGACAGATGGATCGATCGATAGGTATAAAGCGCGTTTGGTTGCACGAGGTTTCTCCCAACAGTTTGGTATCGACTATGAAGAGACATTTGCTCCCATGGCTAAACTCACAACTGTTCGGGTTATACTGGCCATAGAAGCAAGTAAAGGATGAACCTATGGCAGATGGACGTGAGCAACGCGTTTTTATAAGGAGACCTGGATCATGTAATCTACATAGATCAGCCCGAAGGTTTTAAGTGTATGGATCGACCGGGATATTTGTGCAAGTTAAAGAAAGCATTGTACAGGTTGAAACAGTTGCCTCGAGCCTGGTTTGGAAAAATGGTTGAATTTTTAGAACATAATGGGTTCACACCGACCGATGCGGATACTAGTTTATTTGTTCGAATAGAAGGTAGAAAGGTTGCTGACATTTTTGTACGCTAATGATTTAATCATCATGGGTGACATGGAAGATGAGATCGAGCAGTTAGAAGTGAATCTGTGTACAAGGTTTCACATGAAAGATCTTGGAAGGCTAAAACATGTTCTTGGGTTAGAGTTGGAATACAAGGATGATGGTCTTCTGCTACATCAACATAAGTACACTATTGACATGTTAATGAAATATGGTTTAGAAAGTTGCAAGCCGGTAATGAATCCGATGGAGCCAAGCGATCGGTTTCGGGCAACCGAAGGCAAAGAATTACAAGATCCTACTATGTACTGAAAGATAGCAGGAAGTATAATTTATTTGACAGTAACCCGGCCCGATATCTCTTATGCGGTTGGTGTTCTAAGCCATTTCATGCAAGACCCGATAAAACCGCACCTTGAAGCGGTTAGATGAGTACTAGGATATTTGAAGGCAACACCAAAACATGGAATAAAGTTTGAGAGGGAGTCTCGGGCTAAATTGGTTTGTTACTGTGATGCAGATTATGCACGAGGACGGGATACTCGAAGGCCAGCTACAGGTTATATGTTATGATAGGATCGGGTGCTGTGTCATGGTGTAGTAAAAGGAAACCTATTGTGTCATTATCGACTACCGAAGCGGAGTACCGAGCAGCCGCAATGGCAACTTAGGAGTGTGTGTGGTTGAAGCAACTGATGCAAAATCTGAATCAAGAAGTTGGTGCTAAAGTGGTAATATGTTGTGATAATTTGTCATCTGTTGCTTTAGCCGAAAATCTGACATTTCATGCGCGCACTAAACATATTGAAGTACATTATCATTTTGTTCGTGAGAAAGTATTGAAAGGTGAGATTGATATGAAGCATGTAGACACGGAGAAGCAAGTAGCGGATATGCTTACTAAGCCGTTAACCGGAGTGAAGTTGATCAAGTTTCGTGATGGCATTGGATTGAAGAAGTCGAATGTTGAGAGGGAGTGTGAAACGTAAACAACACTCGATAATATAGGGCGGTTCAGTTCGTGATCTCATGGTTGGCTTGGAGGAGATCGGGATAGTAATTAAATTAATTATTATCATTATCTATTTGTTTAAGTTGGGTCTATGTTATTATATTTAAAGTTTAAGTTGAGTTTTGGTTTATCCCTAATTTGTTACGAGATATTGCAGAAGCAAGAGTCATGGTTTGTTTAGAACTCATATGTATGGGTAGTATATAAACCCAAAAGTCTTTGTTTATATGCATGTCTTTGTTTTCCTAATAATAAAAAAAAAAGTCGAATAGTTCGTTCAAACCCTCGTGTTCAAGTTACCGAGTTACCGATTGTTGCTGGTTACCATCTTGAAATTTAACAGGACCCACATACCATGTAACGCCTGATTCGGGTGGAAACTTTAGTGTCATTTTCCCTTTAAGGACCCCCGTGTTGTTGCCTAGAATCAGTTTATTTATGAAGGACGATTGATTTATTTATTTATTTTTTATCCAGTATGCTTTTCTACTTGGGCTAGTCAACAAGGTTCTTCACATTTTGGGCTATCCACCAAGTTATCGCACATTTGTGAGCGGATCCGGTCATGGAACCCTGGTGACCGCGGTTTTTTTACGATTTCTCCCTTAATTGTCACAATTCATAAAGTTAATTATAAACTAATATGTAGTAGTCGTTCAAATATATGGAAATGCAAGGTAAGTGTAATTTTAGGCGTTAGAAGAAAATTCTTCTTAAAAACTAAAAGAATAGAAGGAAACTCATTGGAAGCTAGAAAGGTGAAACTTAACAAAAAAAATATACATACTAACAACTTGTCTTCAATGCCATCCCAAAAAAAAAAACAAAACAAAACTTGTCTTCAACAATCTACAATCTTTTTAGTGCCAATGGATGTTCGTCGTAATTCTTAGGGTTCTTCCTTGAATCAACGCTGAAACGTCTATGAACATATAGTTTTGCTAGATTATTCTTTTTAGATATGAAATTGAATTTTAAACAAAACTCGAGGTAAACTTTTTTTTTTTAAGCGTCTTCTAATCTACCATTAAATTCACATATCTTGTCTACTGCAAGATTGAACCCTCGACCTATAAGGAAGTGATCACCTATTACGTGTCACAAATGGTGAATCAATATATTCTGAACCAAAACAGTTAGAGTAAAACCGAATTGTCTTACAAGAACGAACTAACATAAACACAATTTAAACAATATCAGTAAGCGAACATAAAATAAGAATGAAGATAATACACAAATCATCATTGAGATGATTTGTGATTAATAAAACATAATAAGACAATGGGTTTTAACCCTAGATAAAGCTCACACAAACCATGAGGCAAAAGATGAAGAAGCGATCCTTGTATGAGACTTGTTTAACGGGCCGTGGCTTGAAAATGTGATGACCATGCTTTCTTATAGAGAGGCGATGACCTAATTGCTTAGGGAAAGGAGCCGACCGTTGATGTGTTATACCAAAAATCTGGTGTCTCCATAGCTAGCACATCCTTTCCAAACAAGAAGATACGTTGAAGAGCTAGTCTTCACTTAGAGAATGGGCCAAACTTGCAATCCAGGAGAGAGGAGCCCAAACATGAAAAAATAGATAGAAAACCCAATTAGGAATAACCAAGCTCTAATAGAAAAGAAATGGATTATGAAATTGAGAGTAAATATTTATAATTTTAACAGGCCAGCCCAGGGATGTTCGAGCCCGACCGCCAACGAGGCACATAATTTTCTGGGGTAGTCCGGCCGACCAAACACTTTATTAGGCCTATTTGGCATTGTAACTCTTTTTTAAGATAGGACATTCCGTTAATAGGTATAAAAGTAAAGATAGAAGAGAAAAATGGCTATGAAAATTTTCATTTTGATTTTTCCTAACAAAAGCAAATGGAAGCGACGACTAAATGAAGACGATGAGTTAAATTATCAAAATTTAATTCATTCAACTTTCCATGCTCTTCTATAAAAGTAATCACCAATAAGTAATTTAAATTAAGTTTTACCTTTTTTTACTATTCTGACTTTTAAGTTAAAATATGTAAAATTTTTCATATTATATTTAATAGTTTTATTTACATATTATTTTATTTGATTCAGAATAATGTAGATTGTAATAAAAAATTAACTTTTACGTATCATTAATTCATCATATAAAATTTCTATATTAAACCCTAGTTAAAATATTCTAGTTCCGTCACCGTATGTATGCATATGTGTGTGTATATATTGGTAAAAGATCCCAAGTCAAACGATGTCGTCAGTTGACCGATTCGATCGTTAATTTTGGTGTTTAAACTCGCCGGAAAACTTAAATGGGAAAGTCGAGAAGGAGCAGCATGACTACAAAATCAAGTTTTTTAAGGAATGACAAAAATAGCCACTGCCCTTTTATTGTTAAAACATTAATAATCGCTTACAAAAAATCAGTTTATATATTTTATTATTTGTTAAGGCCTACAAACCTTTTTATTTCGGCTCGATTGAGGTATCTACATCCACGAAGACGACACTGAATTTTAACATTACGCATTTAGATATCATTATGTCAAGTATGTGTTGGTTAGAGGTAAACTATCGATAGCTAAATTCATAAATATAAAACTTATAAAGTTTAAGAATTTATAGATATGAATTATTAAAGTTTTGAGAAAAATAAGATGAGAATAGTTATTTTGATCAAATTACTAAAATTAGTATTTTAGTTAGTTTCTAAGAATATACATACGAGATTAAATTGTTTAAAGTACGATGATTAGGGCTGTAAACGATCCGAACAAATACGAACAATGTCTTGTTCATGTTCGTTTTTAAAAAAAATAATGTGTTTACGAACGGGTCACGAACACTTAACGAACGAGATTTTATGTTCGTGTTCGTTTATTAAGGAACTTAATGTGTTCACGAACGGTTCACAAACACAAACGAATGCAAATAAAATCGGCAGAGCCTAGAGATTAAGACCGATGTATTCATTAATGTAAATAATGAAAGCCAGCAAACGAATCGAATGAACACGAACAAGGGCATGTTCGTGTTTGTTCATTTAACTTTAAAAGAATGCGGACATTTAAACAAACAAATATTTATGTTCATGTTCGTTTATTTAGAAACGGACATTTGTGTTCGTTTGTTTAAAATCTAAACGAGCATAGTTGAACAAAGATAAATGAACATATATAAACAAATGGAAATGAACACAAGCATATATAAACGAACTTAAATGAAAACACTTAAATAAACAAAAATTAGCAAATATAAAACCTTTAATCAGATGACTTATCTAGATAACATTTAATTATTTTCTATTAATACACAAACGAACATAAATAAACAGACATAAACGAACGTTCATGAACATAAATGAACGAACATAACATGTGTTCATGTTCGTTCGTTTAATTAAATGAAAACAAATTTTTTGTTCATGTTTGTTTGTTTATTAAATAAACGAACATAAACGAACTTTCTGTCCAACGGTTCACGAATAGTTCACCGAACGTTCGGTTCGTTTAACGATGGTAATGCAACTTTTAAAAATGTCAATTGTTTTTTGTATAAAAACAAAATTCTAGCAACTTGTGTTTTCTTTTTATCTTCAGCAATATGTTTAGAGCCACTTGATGCTCGTCTTCGTCAACTCCCTTTTCAAATATCGTCTTCGTCAATTCCCTTTTAAAATGTTGTCTTCTCCCACCTTGTACTTATTTCATTAGAAACAGAAATCCTCACATGCTTCAATGGAATTCAGCCTCCTCATTCTTCTCTTCACTCTCTCACTTGTCTCCTCACAGGATTTCTCCCCGGGCAACTACTTCATTAACTGCGGATCAAACTCCAATATCTCTTTCACCGGGAAAACATTCATCGGAGATGAAAACCTCCCTTCCTTTTCATACTCTCGTGGCCGCACGGCCAGAAATAACAACCCGCCATTCCCAATCTATGAAACTGCAAGAGTTTTCACTCATAAATCATGGTACGAACTCAAAGCAAATAAAAGCAACACTTTCGTGATGGTACGTCTTTATTTTTCCCCTTACTTATCTAATGAATCCGATTTATCGGCTTCCAAGTTCAACGTGTCGGTTTATGGGTTCTCTCTATTATCTAGTTTTAATGTGGGAGTCTCGACTAATGTAGTTAAAGAATTTATAATCCCGATTGGTTCCGAACGAAAGTTTAGAATTGAATTCACACCCTCTAATGACTCGTCTCCTGCTTTTGTAAACGCCATTGAAGCTTTCACAATACCATATGAACTGTTCAAGCACGACGCCTCTCCTTCTCATATATCACCCGCGGGATATACTGGTGAAATGGATGGCATATCATCAACTTATGCCTTCATGCCAATTTATAGACTTAACGTTGGTGGTCAGAGCATTGACCTAGAACGTGACACTTTAAGAAGAGCCTGGACTCCAGATGATGCCTTCATCGTCAAAGCCGGGCTAGCAAAAAACATAGCATTTCATGGCACGATTAAATATAACGATTTTTATGCAACCACATACGACGCTCCAGATGATGTTTACAACACAGCCAGACAATTGAGCGCTAATTCTTCGGTCGATATAGTCTCATGGAAATTTACGGTTAATAAAAACGCTATGTACCTTGTTAGAGCTCATTTCTATGACTTTACAAGCCAAGACCTTAGCAATGCCTTCAATCTCTTCATATACAGAAAGTATACGAAAGAGATTAATCCTCGAAGAGAGTTGAAGCGATTACAAGCTCCCTTCTATATTGATTTTGTGGTTCATTCTGTCGAGTCGGGGCTTCTGAATGTCAGTATTGGAGCGATTACTAATATCAGTCAATCCGTGTTTTTGAATGGGCTCGAGGTCATGGAGTTGTTGGGTTTACCTAATAATTGGAGTGATTGGATGAGGCACATTGTGGTTGGATTTGTTATTGGAGGTGTGATCTTTGTTTTGTTAACATGTTTTTTCGTCGGGTTGAAGTTCCCAAAAACGAAGCCGGTGCTAGAGACGAAAATGGAATCTAACACGGTACTGTCGCACAGTTGGAGTTCATACACGAGCATAAATACCGACATTATGGCTAACGGCCCATCACGAATTCCTCAGATGAATCTCAACCTTCAGTTCCAGTTCGTCGATATATTGCAAGTGACGAATAGCTTTGATGAGAGTTTAATGATTGGAAAAGGCGGATTTGGGAAGGTCTATAGAGGAGCTCTCCCTAATGGAAAGGCAGTTGCAGTGAAACGAGGGGAAAAGGGACACGGGCAGGGTCGGCCGGAATTTGTGAAAGAAATTATGGTCTTGTCGAAAATACGACACCAACATCTAGTTACTTTAATTGGGTATTGTGATGAGAAGTCAGAGATGATACTCGTGTATGAATATATGGAAAAGGGTACTCTTCAAGAACATTTATACGGGACGAATAAAGATGGCGAGAAACTCTCGTGGAGCCAAAGGCTTGAGATCTGCATTGGTGCAACTCAAGGATTACATTACCTTCACACGGGTTCAGAACCTGGGATAATTCATGGTGATGTTAAGTCAACAAATATCTTGCTTAATGAAAACTATATAGCAAAAGTGGCTGATTTTGGGATATCTCGCTTTGATAACTTAGAGGAAAGCGAGATGGGCATCAAAGGGAGTTTCGGGTATTTGGATCCTGAATACATAAGTTGCATGCAAGTAACTCAAAAATCAGATGTTTACTCTTTTGGAGTAGTTTTGCTTGAAGTGTTATGTGCGAGGCCTGCGCTTGATATCATGCTTCCTAAAAATGAAGCAAATTTGGCCGACTGGGCGATCAAACAAATAAAGAATGGGATGGTGGAGATGATAATTGACCCGTATCTTGTAGATCAGATAAAACCAAACTCATTAAGGAAGTTTTTGGAAACGGTTGAGAGATGTTTGAAGAACACAGGAGACGAGAGGCCAAGTATGATCGATGTGTTATGGGACTTAAATTATGCGTTAAAGCATCAACAATTGATGTCAGATGAAGGAACACTTGCAGATAGCACCGTGAATACATTATTGATGTTTTCGATGTCGATGATTGATCGGTTGCCTTCTAAACGTAACGATGATATAGTGAACGATACAAGTTACAATGATCATTCTCAAGTGAATGATACAAGTTATCCTAGTGAAAGTCAAGTGTTTTCTCAGTTGAAGATTGATGAAGCTCGATAGCAAATATGAAGTTTTTCAGAGCTATTAATAATCTTTAATCTTGTATGTTTTTTAGAGCTATTAATAATCTCGAATCTTGTATGTGTGTCATACTTTTAAACTCGGTGAACACCGATCACACTTTGAATCCGCTACTCAAACGCACGAACACACAATACTGACCCAAGAGTATTGCTAGATTCATACTTCCTCTCAACACCAACTCCATTCGTCCCAATTTTCTAACATAGCTTCTACACTTAATCGTTGGTAACGCTTTTGTCAGTGCATACACTAACTGCAACCCGGTATCCACAAACATTAGATTCAGTTAACCTTTTCAACACATTTTCACGAACAAAGCGGCTGTGGACGTCAATATATTTTGTACGAGCATGAAACATTCTGCTTCTAAGCTCATCGGCTATCACAGAACAATTTCACTTTGTAGTCAACTGACTTCTCATGAGGCTTGATTAAATAGCCCTCCTTTTTCACCTAGATTCTAAAAAAAATACAAAAAAGTGTCAAGATTTTTGTTACCATAAGTTTGAATTTCTTTGAAATGGGGAAGGAAAAGTACTTGACGCGGTTAAGGGCAAACGGGAAAACAACCTCATTGATGTGGATCATTGGATCATAGCAATGTATAGTGCGTTTTTCAAATGAATTGGTATAATCTGCTATTACTAAATTTTGATTCTATTTTATTTACTTCAAGATAGTAGGTGAGTATGATATTTGTAGTACGATGTGTGCATACATACATTACTTGCTTTATGCAAATAAATAAATAATTGGATTACTGTGTTAATCTGGTTTATAAATGAGCATTAAATATATATATTCCCTGGTTGTGAATTTATATTATAACATTAAATATATATATATATATATATATAATATAAATATATATTACATAAAAAATAGGGTAAAAAGGTTAAAAAGTGTATTTAATAATTTTTTAGGTGTAAAGAGGTTAAAAAACAAATAGAATGATAAATTAGTATAAAAAGGCTCTTTTGCCCCTGATTTAATGTTAAAAACTAACGAAGTTAGTGATTTGGACGACCTCAATGGCCCTGGTGCAAAATTTAAACTATTTGGACTAAAGTGGCATAAATAACCAAGACGATTTTGACACTTTACTCTAAATATAATCATATATAATTAGTATTTTTATAACTATTGACATCCATTGAACAATAAGGCTTTCAAACAACTTGAGGGAAGTGACATTCCAATAGGATAAAAAGTTTGTGTTGCATTTAATATATAATTACAAAAATCAGAAGGAAACTCATTTATGTGCCTACAACTAATAAAAACATAATGATAGAAAGAAGTTCTTGTTCATCATTATCCGTGTAGACTTTAGAACCCCTAAATGCTCGTCTTCGTCAACTCCTTGTTCAAATATGTCTTCTTCCTCCTTGTAAAATGAATCAAACCAATAATTATTTCACTTGAACCAAAAAATATTTACATGCTTCATGGGATCCACCCTTTGTTTCTCTCTAGTCATTCTTCTCTTCACTCTCTCAATTGTTTCCTCACAGTCCAAGTATGCCTTACCGGACCACTACTTCATTAACTGCGGATCAAACTCTGATATCAGTTTCACAGAGAAGAGATTCATCGGAGATGAAAACCTCGCTACACTTTCAGTCTCTGGTGGCCTCAAGGCCGTAAATAACAACTCGGAATTGGAAATCTATCGAACAGCAAGAGTTTTCACAAATAAATCATGGTATGAACTCCAAGCAGAAGATAGGAACACTTTCTTGATGGTAAACCTTCATTTTTCACCCTTCTTTTATAATGGATTCGAATTATCTAATTCTAAATTCGACGTTTCGGTTTCTGGGTTCTATCTGTTATCCAATTTTAATGTGGGAAAGTTGACTGTAATAAAAAACTTTATGATCCCAATTGGAGAAGAACGAAAGTTCAGAATTGAATTCACACCCTCCAGTGGCTCATCTCCCGCTTTTGTAAACGCCATTGAAGCTTTCACAACACCGTCCGAAATGTTCAAGCACGGCGTCTCTTCACCTCATATATCATCCGGGAAATATTTTGGGGATATGGATAACATATCATCTTATGCTTTCAAACCAGTTTATAGGATTAACGTTGGTGGACTGAGCATTGACGTAAATCATGACACTCTAAGAAGAAACTGGATACCAGATGATCCCTTCATCTTCATAACTGAGCCAGCGGAAAACATAACATTGTCAGGCATGCTTTACTATCTGGCCTTTTTCTACCAGATTCGATGCTCCTGATGATGTTTACAAAACGGCCAAAATGTTGAACCCTGATTCCTCAGCAAACAATATCACATGGAATTTTGAAGTTAACAAGAATGCCATGTTTCTTGTTCGAGCTCATTTCTGCAACTTTCTAAACGCCAGCCATAGTTCTAATCAGCCCTTTAGTTTCACCATTTACAGCCATCATAAGGCAGTGATTAATCCGGGTAGAAACATTCCCTTTTATCATGATTTTGTGGTAGATTCCCATGAGTCTGGTTTTATGAATGTTAGCATAAGAGAGATTCCAATAAACAGTCTACGTGCGTTACTGAATGGGCTCGAGATCATGGAGTTACTAAAGAATTCGAGTGTATATGATATTCGCAATGGCATGAAGAGCGGCAAGAAAGTGTACATTGTGGTTGGATGTGTGGTGTTTGTTTTGCTAATAGGTTTATTTATCGTGTTTAAGTACCGTAAAACGAAGCTATTGGTAGGGACGAATAGGGAATCTAACGCGGTACCATCATACGACTGGAGTTCATACACAACAGTAGATATTAACCCTACTGTTAACCACCCATCACGAGTTCTTAATTTGAATCTCAACCTTCGGTTCCGGTTTGCTGATATATTGCAAGCGACGAACCGCTTTGAGGAAAATATAGTGATTGGAAAAGGTGGGTTTGGGAAGGTCTATAAAGGAACTCTTTCGGGTGGAAAGATGGTTGCTGTGAAACGAGGTGAGAAAGGACATGGGCAGGGTCGATCAAAGTTCGTCAAAGAAGTTATCATTATGTCAAAAATACGACACCAACATCTAGTTACTTTGATAGGGTATTGTGATGAAAAATCCGAGATGATACTCGTGTACGAATACATGAAAAACGGTACTCTTAAAGATCATTTGTATGACACTAACAAAGATGATATGAAGCTCTTGTGGAGTCAGAGACTCGAGATTTGCATTGGAGTGACTCGAGGATTGCATTACCTTCACACTGGTGCGGATGCGGGGATAATTCATGGTGATGTTAAGTCAACAAACATCTTGCTTGACGAAAACTATATAGCAAAAGTGGCTGATTTTGGTATATCTCAGTTCGATAATGTGGAGGAAAGCGAGATGGATATCAAAGGGAGTATTGGGTATTTGGATCCAGAATACATAAGTTCCATGAAACTAACTCAAAAATCAGATGTTTACTCTTTAGGAGTTGTTTTACTTGAAGTGCTATGTGCGAGGCCGGCACTTGACACCACACTTCCTCAAGAAGAATCGAATTTGGCCGATTGGGCGATCAAACAAATAAAGGATGGGAAAGTGGAGAAGATAATTGACCCATATCTTGTAAATAATATAAACCCGAATTCCTTAATAAAGTATTTGGAAACGGTTGAGAAATGTTTAAAGAACACTGGAGATGAGAGGCCAGGTATGATTGAGGTATTATGGGACTTAATATACGCATTGAAGCTTCAACAAATGGTGGTGGGTGAAGATAGCATCATGAATACGTCGTTGCAGTTATCGACGTCAGTGATTGATCGTTTGCCCTCTAAATGTAACGATGATGATTCTCAAGTGAGCGATGCAAATTATCCGAGTGGAAGCCAAGTGTTTTCCTAGTTGGAGACCCATGAAGACAAGTGTTTTCCCAGTGCTACTTAATTTGAGTGAGTTTACTCTGTAATAAGCTTTAATTTATCATATATTCCTGCACTATGATTTTGTCAATATTAATCTCGGTCGTAAGTCATAATATCATGAACGTTATAGGTAGACAAGGCAATATTGATTTGAGTTGTTATTTTGAGTCTAGTATATTATTTTTGGAAAGTGTACACTTTTACATCATTTACCGTTCTTCATCGCAAATTGCCACCACCACCATAATTTTCACCTATCTCGTGGCCACCGCTAAATCTACCACCTCCATTGTCACTACGACTGCCACTGCTATAAAAACAAATATAACACGTAAATCCGTTTTGACCCGAGCACATTTAACCTATTTTAAAGTGTTATGTTTCAACTTGTTACATAACACAACTCAATGATATAAACCTATTTCCAGGTCTGTCCTTGAGAATCTTTAAAAAGTTTTGGGTTGAAAGTGAGAAAAAATTTGAATCTTTGGTTAAAAAAAATATTAAACTTAAACAATTATATGTTTAAATGGACTTATTTGATTTATCTTATTTTGTGTCTAGTATATTACTTTTGCTCAAATTAAGTTGTATGTATTTTTTTTCATCGAGTTGGGATGGATGGAGGTAAGAAAAGCTTTACCATGATTTATCAATCTTCATCGATACAACCACCATCTTTGCTACCTTAGCTATCACCACAATTGTTACCACCACCACAAATTGCCACTACCACCATCATTTCCACCTATCTAATAGCCACCACTAAATCTACCACCTCCATTGTCAAACACAACCGCCACTGCTGCCATCACAAGCAAGTTGTCACCATTAGCCACTATAAAATATGACACAAATGCGTTTTGACCTGCACAAATTTGGCCTATTTTGTAATGTGATGTTTCAACTTGTTACATAGCACGACTCACTGATGTAACCTATATATCCAACTCATTTACGACACCGACTCTATTCAAGGTTGGCCCGGGAAAAGTGTAAGGCGGACGGCTGCATAGGGCCCATTCCTATGGGTGCCCATACATTTTTAATTTTTTTTAATATACTACATGTATAAAATTAATATATAAGAGTCACTTTTAAAAATTAAAACCCAATAACCTTTAAATATTAAAAAGAAAACATCATACCAGACTTCTATGTGGTATCAGGTATGTAGATATTATGGACTGGGTCTCCAAGTATAAGATATTACTTTCTTAGCCCAATAAGTTTCATAGCGGGTAACAAAAGAATGCCCCTTGGATGGATGGGTTTCTCGACGAAGAATTTAATATCTGTAGCGATGGTGATGGTCTCGGGTGGTGCCGGCGAGAGGTGTGATGGCAGGTAGGTGGCTGTGTGAGAACTGTTGGATCAGAGAGAACACAAGGAGAGTATGAATGATTAATAGATGATTTACTAAAATATCATAAGGCCTTATATAGGCAACAAATACAACGGAAACAAAGACTTTATCAAAACCCTAACCACCTAGCCTAATGACCAGGTAAACAAACGTGCATAACAAATTGAAAATAAACTAAAAACTAGGTCATTTTATTGATTCAATTACAACTCAAAACGTTCACTTCTTTAACTATTCCTGGAGTTTGAATCAGCTTCAACATCCCCTCTTGATTCAAGCTTCCTTACTCCCAAACGATCACGCAGGTAACATAATTGATCCGTTCCTAATGCCTTAGTCAAAGCATCTGCAATTTGTTCTTGAGTAGGACAAGACTTTTAACACCACCTTTTTAGCATCCACCAGACTCTTTATGTAATGGTACTTGATGTCTATAAGTTTGCTTCTACTATATATACCCGGGTTCTTTGACAAAAATATAGTAAAAACATTATCACAATAGATCCTTGTTTCCTCATCTTGTGCAAACCCAAATTCACTTAACAGCTGCTGTAACCAAGCAGCTTGACATGCAGCTCCATTTGCTGCTACATACTCCGTCTCATTCGATGAAAGTGCCACAATTAGCTGTTTCTTTGAACTCCAAGTAACAGTCCTAGACCCTATAGAGAATGTATTTCCTGATATGCTCTTTCTATCTTCAATGGACGTTGCCCAATCACTATCAGTGTACCCTTCCAAAATTATCTTAGTGTCGCGTTCACACCACATTCCATAGCCTATAGTTCCTGCAACAGAGCTTAACACTCTTCTGGCTGCACCTAGATGACATGCAGAGGGTTTTTTCATAAAACGAGAAATAAACACTACTGAGTAAGCAAGCTCAGGTATCGTGTAAGCTAGATACAACAAACCTCCGACCAAACTCCTAAACATTCTTTCATCAATCTGAGATTCATCATCTACCTGTAACTTTTCTCCAATATTCATAGGCGTTAGAGCCGCATTGCAGTTTCCCATTCCAAATTTCTTTAGCATGTCGCTTGCATATTTCTTTTGAGACACAAACACATCATTGGCCCTTTGTTTGACTTCTAGACCAAGAAAATATGCAAGCTTGCCAAGATCTGGGATTTCAAACTCTACTACCATTTTATCTTTAAATTCACTTAGTAATTCCTTTAAAGAGCTAGTGTAGATAATATCATCAACGTATAAACACACTATGATAGCATCAGCAGAACTAACCTTTTTAACATACACCGTGGGCGCACTTTTGACTCTGATGTATGAGTGTTGTTGTAGATATGTATCAATTCGTTCATATCAAGCTCTTGGCACATGCTTTAGCCCACATAACGCCTTATGCAATCGATACACTTTATCCTCCTGTCCATGAACTTCAAAACCCGTAGGTTGCAAAACATAAACCTCTTCATGTAAAGGCCCATTTAAGAAGGCAGACTTTACATCAAATTGGAATAGTTCCCAACCTTGTTGAGCAGCCAAAGCAATAATAACCCGGATTGTTTCAAACCTAGCAACAGAAGAGAATGTTATATTTATGGTTTGCAAGCACGGTGTTTATGTCATATTTATGGTTTGCTTGTGTGATCGCTTGAAGGTTGATTTATTTTGGGAATTTAACAAGTTAATTTAGTCATTAAAGCATAATTATAAGGAGTTTATTAGCATACTTACTTCCAAGAATGCTATAGGAGGCAACGTTTTAAAAACCGGTATTTTACTCGTACCGGAAAAATGGTACAACCGGTTGAACCGGAATGTACCGGGAGGTTCAACCGGGTTGAGTAATTTATCTTGTAATTCCATATAAATACAAGTTCAACTCAAATAATAACCCAAAAGTACATTAATAAATATCAAACTTGAACCAAATATCAAATATGAACAATGGCCGATTCAGATAGAAAGTTTGTACTTTGTATATGAAATTAGTCAATTACAAAAGATGTACATAAACCAATATAGGATTTGCAAGATACAAAATTTGTTGACTAACGAATCGTCGTTTACCGTGTTTACTCATTTCAATTTTATCCGCTATGTTAAAAGTTATTTTAAAAAAATATATGCTGCAAAAATATCAAAAATCTCTTGGATATAAAACCGGTTTGCCGGTTTAAATCGGTATTTAAAAAAAAAAACCGGTGGTACGAAGTTCTAGCAAACCGCCTAAAAATACCGGGTGTTAAATACCGGTTGCCTTACAAAAACCCGGTATAACCGATTCAACCGGCCGGTATGTATCGGTTTTTAAAACATTGATAGGAGGCTCATGGTTCGTTTAAAAATCTTATCTTAGTATACTAATAAAAGAAAATGTTGATTCTTAGGTGTCAAGCCTATATAACATAGTGTGGATGTTATTCATTATTGAGTTAGGTGTTGTTTTCATACCCGAGATTTGACCAACTATGCAACTTTGATACCTTAATTCATAAGTATTTTGAGAATCACATTAATTGAAATAACAAACCTTATTTATTTTTATCATTAACAAATCCTATTAATACACAGGTTCTAAAGCTAGTATCAAATAGATAACCTTATTACAATATTTTTGTTCTTTTATTGTTATAACAATTACTGTCGTATAAAACTAAGTGTTATAGTTAGAATGGGCGTTAATCATGTCCACATGAGGCGTTACATACCATTTCACTCCCAAATTTTTAGGCGCCGCCTTCCTTGCTTCCCATTCCACTGGCGTTTGTGTTGTCAAAATTGTGGGCAGTTCCAAGACAGTGGGCTGGTGGGTATTAAATAGAGCCATTGAGATTTATTTTTAAGCACGGGTGGTTAAAAAACAACAAAAAAGTTAAATTTAAAAATATATATGATAACATACCTTTTAAATTCATAAAATATTAATAATAATAAACAAAATTTTACAATTCATAAATCACTAAAACCCTCTTTGAATATAACATTGGATAGTTTAATGATTTTCTAGTATTAATTATAAGTGAATTAACAATATATCATTTATAAGTCAAGAAATCCAACAAAATAACAATTAAGTGGAGTTGGTAAGCTTCTTTAGTTTGAAACATGGGTTCAAGACTTGTATCACACAATAATTTATTTTTCAAAATTTTACAAAGTGTTACTGTCCTATGAAGATGGTTGTATACTTGTATTTGAAGAGAAATCGGGTCATGAGTTGTGTCATGTGGAAAAATCATCTTTTTTTAATAGTATAGTTAGATTCGATTAGATTAGATTCGATTAGATATGAAACTTGTTTCCTTATTTTTATATATATAAATAACCAAAACATTATCAACGGATCAACCTAAACCATCTATTCATTCTTTTACAAAATCAAGTAGGTGTAAGAAGTTTTAAGATAAATCTCAAAATGGGCTCGGGTATCATCGGTGGTCGGCCGATCTAAACAATCGAAACATCAACGTCAAATGATTTTACATCGTCGCAGCCCAACTCGGATGCGCACTTGCAAATATATCTTAACGACTTAGACGACATTTTAAGTTTATTTTTATCTTGTTATATTTTTATCCGTTCCAATGTTTAAGTTTTTTTTTTTAGTTGTAACCCTTTTTACTAATTTATAGTTTATATAAGTTTTAGTTGGTTTTTTTCTTAAACTAAGTACAAAGTAAATAATAATAATAATAATAATAATAATAATAAATAATAATAATAATAATAATGATTAGCTAATGATTAAATTTGGGGTTACCCAAATCCCTCCATTACACTCGTTTTTTTTGAAATCGGTTAGTTAAAGTTCATTATTTACATGGCAGTGGTGTGGCGTTTTAACTACTCTCTTCATACTACTTGGTATAAATGAATTTTTTTCATATAATATCTCATTTTTAATAGTTGCACAAGCGACCGAATCCTCAAGGGTGGCCCAATCTCTATACGTAACTTTTTAAATCATCAAACACGTAACTCACTACACAAGAGACAGATTACAAAAAAATAATAATTTTCAAGTCATTGACTAGGGACTAGCACTATATCACCAAAATAAAGATTAAAGGGACAGTATATTAAGAATCATGAATATCAAACTAGATAGTTATCTGGATGTTTCAGATTAATTTCAATATATAATTAAGTCTTTATATTGTACGTAGTTTTTGGCATGTTTTATTCGATTCTCTTCTTTAGTATGAACCATTTGATTTGAATAGATGCTTTCATACATATATTGTTGTTATTTCATATAGAATCTTTCTGGCATTTAAAACAAGTAACTATACTTGTACTCATGAATGCTGATTCCCGTGAGTTCGCAGTTAGAAAAAGAAAGCAAGGCATTTGACAAGTATTAGATGAATGGGATTCTGTCCTCAAGGGACATCCGAATGATTAAGGTGTATTTGGAACATGTACGTGTGCCTCACAAAAAAAAAAAATTAAAAAAAATAAACAATAAAAAAGTTGTGTTCAAATCTTACAAGCTTAAAGTTGTGATGTATTTATTTTCAAAAATCTAGGAATTGCTGTTAAAAGAAAAAAAAAAGATGTCTTGGACCCAATTACATAGCCAAATACATATACCTTGACTACTAATATACAAATTATGATATTGTGAGTACACATCATATACTACACGAACAAGCATGTAGATTCTTAAAACCATACACAATTAAGCATGGCCTATTTATCAACACTAACATGATCATAAATGTTAGATCACAACAAACATAAAATTAAGGTTTATGCTAAAACCGTTATCTCAACCGATAAAAACAACCTATTTACACCTAAATCACTTGTGTCCTCTACCCTTTGGGCTTGGACCAGTTAAAGCCGCCTTATAAGCTTCAACTTTTCTTGCAAAACGATATACCTCATCGCAAACTTGCTGACCATTTATTGACGGTTGAGAATGCGGTGTTAGTTTAGAGAACTCCAACGTAGGAACCGGCCTATTGCCATCGTTCTTAGACACGAAACCTGACTTGGGTGGGGCCATGTTTCGTGACTCGGTGAAAGCCACCATCATCATCATGAACATCAATGGTAACATGAGGCATAAGCTGCCACTAATGCTACTCATTGATGATAGTTTAGCCAGAAGAGGGAGGGTGTGTATATATGGGTGGGTGGGTGGGTGGGGTGGGGTAGTGAGGGGGGGGGGGGTTGCTATATTGGGTAAAAGAATATTGAAACTTAAGGGGTGGTGGAGAAATGAGGGTGGAAAGAATGGTTAAGCGGCAGCCGGCAAGAATCTCCACCGTAGGCGTGTAGATACATGTACATACTAGCATTATAATAAGTGATTCGCTAAAGGATGGTGAAGGGGCTTTAGGATTTATGGCTTTTGAGTTATTGTGGGGTTTTTTGGTATTTGACTTGGAATGTTTGAATAACTATTCTTTTTTGTTTGGTGGAGTTTAATAGATTGAATTTTTCACACTTTTTTGGTCTCCAATACATGTGGGATTCTCTTAATAGAGATTGGTAACAATTTTGATTTAAATCTAAAAAACAAGTCTTGTTTCACAATCTTGTTATATAACATAGAAGATAATGATTCATAGTGATCCTTGTGCCTTCATGCCAGTGTCGTGAAAACGTTTTGATCTTAACTTCTAAATAGCGCTTCACTAAATTCGAATCCTGACTGTGGTTCTTATTGAATTATCAAATCAAAGTTTGTTGTCACTTATTTAAGTCACAAATCGAAGCTAATATCAAATTATGGGTTTGGCAAAATCTAGGTTTCAATCATTAAACGTTTTTTCAAGGAATGAAATCAAGATTTTTGCTAAACCATAATTAATTCAATTATTTATTTGCTGAATTCGAATCCTGACTGTGGTTCTTATTGGTTTATCAAATCCAAGTTCATTATCACTTATTAACTCATAAATTAAAATTAAATATCAAATTACAGGTTTGGCAAAATCTAGGTCTCAATCATTGAACGCTTTATCAAGGAATGAAATCGAGATTTCCGATAATTAATTGAATAATTTATTTGTATATCGTAACTAATTTTTATAGAAAATATCAATTTATGGAGAGAAATGCAATATATGCGAAATCAAGTTATAAATTTATATCCAAAAGAAATAATTTTGGAGTTAAACTACTAATTAGAAATAGTTAAGGCCAAGGGATTAGTTTTCTAACCCGGCCAAAAGTAAAGGTAAATCCATAAAGGATTCGCCCATGCGCTATCTGACCTCGACACCTAAGGTTTTGGTGATTCTCGGTTTGACCCGTTATTCTAATAACAAGTGTATATTACAATGTTACGTGTTTTAACTATTATTATTTTTATAATATTATCAGACAGTTTTATCAAGATTTTTTCTAAGCTAGTGTCAGGGCAAGCATTGTGTGTGTTTTTTTATTTTTTAATTTGAAATGAAGTTCAATCTAATCCATTAGTGACTATTTAACCACAATCTAGATGGCTGTCTCTTAACAGACCCAAATTGTATACTTAAATTGTTAATAAGCCCTAGAAATCATGTAGGGATAGTGGTATACTGATAATCTGATTGTCCATATAATTTTTTTTATAAGCATACATATAACTAATATTTCAGGCCTCCGTAATGTCGGGCCCTAAGCAACTGAGGCCCGCACACCCTCTTGGCCGGCCTTATAACTTGCTCATTTTTCTCGTTATGAATTCACATGTAAATTGAAACTAGAAGGGTGTAAACTGTAGCATATTGATCGAATAGAAACCAATTATGTTTTGAAAGCGTTTTGTAACTTGTATAGCAAAAGCCAGCTAGTTTGTAACTGATATATTCTTTTGATTAGTGGTCGGTTATGGATTTTGAAATAGAAACCGGTTAGTAGCCGATTAACCGAAAGTTGGTGTAATGTGCCATCTATATTTTTGTTCTCGACTAGTGGCATATTGGAACTATATAAGTTTTACCGGTTCTCCAACCGAAGTGCTAAGGCGTTTTATGCGGTTTGCCTCATAACGATATGGTGTATTTGGAAGACTAGGAATTAGGAATGAGGCGGTACTTAAAAGAAAGCCGACACATGTTGGGAATGTAATGGGCAAAAGGTAAAGCTTTGAGTTTCTTATGTATTCGCTATCGGTCGAAGAACGCGAGCGTTAGTTGGGAGAGGCGGCGAAACTTTGTTATAGATGGGCTGTAATTTTAAAGGTGGTGAGAATGCGCTCGTTTGTAATGTTAATAACTAGGTTGTTACCGGCGCGTTGCGCCGGATGCGCCGGATAGTTCTGTGTTAGTTACACCCGGGCGTCGTTTCTGTAGGTTGACGCGAATTAGGTTGGTATCGGCAACGTTCTTTACGGTATAAAATCTAAACCAAAAAAATAATTCCTTAAACTAACATATTAAAACAAATTAAAAAAACAAAGCACCGCATCATCTTACTTTTTCACTGGTTGATTACGTATGAAATCTATTAATAAAAAAATCTATTTCTATTTTAAACAAAACAAAAAAAAACCAAAAAAAAATGGCTTCAAGAAGATTCAAACTCGGGACTTGCAAGTTGCAACAATAAAACAATACCACAGCAGCAGCTTCTTTTTTTTATTTTTATTTTTTTGTTACTTTTATAACTTTCAAATAAACATATACTAAAACAAAAACAAAAAAAAATATGCCTCCAAGAGGCTCGAACTCGCGACCAAAAAAAATATACACAACAAAACCACCCTAGCAGCCTCAGTTTTTGTTTCTTTTCTTAGTTTAAAATCATTAAATTCTCAAACAGATTTTGAAAATAATAAAAAAATAAAAGAAAGTTAGTGGGGCTACCACATGACAGCCACTGATTAGACCACAACCCTTACTGTAGCTAAAGGTTTCCATTTATATATACTATAATTAAATGGTGTTGTATTTTCGTTGGTCTAGCAACTTGCTAGATCGACAGTTTTCGCTTAATAAACTATTCTTGCATTGGTCGTAAAACAACATTACAAAGTTGGCTTTTTTTTAAAAATTATAACTAGTATCGTTTATCGAGCAACTAATTAGTACAGGTGCCAATAAATTAATACTCTAGGGACTTCCTCCATTTTAGTAAAATCTCAATCAGCACCTCTACTTTATCATTAAACTAGGTTATAAACCAGTGTATTATACGGGGTTATGAACAAAAAAAAACGCTGAAATTAAGAAAATTAGTAAAAAATATATACATATTAAAGCATTCTCATCCGGTTCTCTAAATTTTTGTGAGTGGAGTTTGTAAATTATAGGGTGGGGTTTTAAGTGATTGTGAGCGTAAATTATAGGGTGGAGAGAGAAAAGATAGTGATTGTTTGTAAATTTGGAGAAAGGGTAGTGATTTTTTGTAAATGATAGGGTGGAGAGAGAAAACTGTAATGATTAAAGTACAAAAAAGTATAAAAAAATATATTATTTAATTAAACACAAGAGAGAAATATAGTATTTTTAGTGTAATTATATAGATAGAGATAGAGAACCGGATGAGAATGCTCTTATATTTGATGCTCTTATATTTGAATACTTACATTTGCAACTTATGTATTAATATTAAATTTACAGTTACGATCTTTATCAACAATTCTATTGACAACAATTCTATTGCATGCGTACCCTTAGGGATTTTTAAAGAATGTGGGCTTCAAACTTTAATTGTGGCATCAAGCTGGCTGAGAAAAGTGATTTTTGAATTCTCAGGGAACCTGTAATTATAAAAATAAAATGTTCATGGAACCCATGGTTGGAGTAACACACAAAGAAAAGATAACGGATACAGAGAAGTATGCTTGTTAGTGAAAAGGATTAATATTATATTTGCAAATGGATTCTTTTGTAATCACCAATCAAATAGAAAAAACCCAATTTTAGTTTACTCTTGACCATATGTTATTATAAAGTATGTAACATGATATGAAGCAT
This sequence comes from Bidens hawaiensis, assembly GCF_021521415.1. Classification (NCBI taxonomy): domain Eukaryota; kingdom Viridiplantae; phylum Streptophyta; class Magnoliopsida; order Asterales; family Asteraceae; genus Bidens; species Bidens hawaiensis. The sequence continues at coordinate 124,638 of NW_027494509.1, read as the reverse complement.
TATACATCTGATAACAAAAATCTGTAATGTAATTTTGAGCACTTTAAATCAGTGAAATTAACTTCAAATCAATTATCCTCGTCCTCACAAACTGTTGCACTGCAGTGGGTTGCATCTACTCAACCTATATTAAAAATCATAGAAATTTACCCTTAAAAAATACCCAGAGTGCCCTGAACACGAGAAACGCTACCAGCAGATTAACACCGGATAGAATCGAGACTGCTAATGCATCTCAAGTTAACTGGACGAAACGATGAAACAACTGCTATGATATAAACAACAATTAGACTTCAGAAACTGCTGATTATAACTTTTCCAATCAAGAAACTTGGGCTTGCAACCGACGATTCTTGAAGAATCAATCCTCATTGTGTTGATTCGTAGAACATGGGGAGGACGAAATGACGAATTCTAATGTTGTAGTACTGCAATAATAGCCCTGATTCGTCAAAAACGATTTGATCATAAATGGCTGCAATATTTTGCAATTTTTCTAGCACCAAACAAACCATGATATGTATATTTATATATCTTGCGACAAACCAGAATTGAAGAAAATGGGCTGGTAACCGGGTTAAATTTGATTGTTCATAGCACCTAACACTGTTGCCTTTACGGGTTTAAAAAAACTTAAAATTGATCCCTACATGTTAAATTTGATCCAATAATTGTAAAACTTGATTTTTGGCCCCCTAAAGGAAGAAACAAAATTTTGACCCGGTAACCGCGCTAAATGTGACTGTTCATGAAACTTAAAATTGTTCCCGTTTACAAGTTAGATTGACTCGACAATAATAAAACTAATTTTTTGACTCGTTAATGAAACAAACAATTGACCTGTCTACAGGTTAGATTAGACCCGTTAAATAAAGCTAAAATTGTTTCCGGGTTAAATTTGAGCCGATAATAATAAAACTTGGTTTTTGACCCATTAAGGGAACAAAAAAAATGACCTGGTAACCAGCTTCAATTTGACCCGTTAAAGAAACTTAAAATTGATCATGCTTACGGGTTCAATTTGAGCCAATAGTAATTAAACATAAAATTGGACCAATTAATGTTACAGAAAAATGACGCATTTACAGGTAAAATTTGACCGTTCATGAAACTTAAAATTGTTCTCGTTTATCAGTTAAATTTGGCTGTTCATGAAACTTAAAAAATGTATATATTATTAGTTGAAACTTATTACAAATATAAAAATATTATGATCATCAAAGAATGCCTAATCAAGATGTGATGAATGCTACTTGGATTTTTATGGTTAGCTATAATGAACTAATGATGGCAGAATAACAAATACTCACCGAATGAGCATGCCATTTATCAGGAACCCACTGTGGTTGGTTAAGGAACATGAAACTTTGACAAAAGAAATTAAACCAGGGATAAAGTTGTAATTGAAAAACATGTTCACAACAATTATCCATTTGCTTTTAATAAGATCGGGTAAGTAATGCAGAGTTCCAGGCCAGGCGAAGGCTGATAAAAAGAGCTTAGCACAATCATCATTGAACCTTGGCTCATTTATTCCACATTGCAAGTGCAGCATATAATCAAACATAAACACATTATCAACTATAATTAGTTCCGTTCATAAAAAGGGAACATCACATAACACGAAAAATATGTTTGGAAGATAACAGTACCCGCTAGATGTTGCACCAAACACAAATATTGGTTCCATGAGCTGCATTTTAAGTCCACAAACACTGCATCCAATAACATTTACAAAGACTAAACAATAAAATCTTTACAGGGAAGAATAAATATAAAAACCTTAGCAATGCAATAACTCTGTTGGCATCAACATTCCATCTTTTATACCCCGATTAGCAGTGCAGTGCCTGTGAGAAACTTGTCAAAAAGACAATCTAATGTAGAACTGTTAAACTTTGTCAAAACAATTAATAGCTAACACAAATTAACAGAGCACTACTCAAGAACAATTACCAAATTAACATATTTTAAAAATCAATTCAGATAGACCTGAAATAGAAGTCACAATTAACGAAGACACCAGAAATCAAAGTGTAAACAATTTGATATTAGCCCTAGATACACATAATGAGAGGAGATGGAGGTGTTGTAGCCTGAAATCGATGGATGTTGAAAACAGTTTGTCATATTAAAGCCGCATAGGTATAACTACCGGCTGAAACGGCTCCCTAACTCGCCTAAATCTCAGGGGATAACACGTGCTATACTGTGGTAAACCCAGGTGTCTGAGTGAAAATAAAAGGGAAGGCTAATATACGAATGACAAGTGTTAAAAGACCTTGTTTTATCACAATCGAAGTTTTATATAATTTACTGTAAAACGATTACAATAAAAAACCTTGTTGAGTTGATCTTAATACTATTGGTTTGCTGTCACGGTAACCTATATCAGTTTGTTTCAAGGTAACCAGCACTCAGTTTGTCTTTGTTGAATTATTTTGCATGCATGATACATGAGTTGCTTATTTGTCTTTCTCAATATTTTGTAGGCTTCAACTACGGAATTGGACTTTACATATTAAGGTATCATCAACTTTTTTGTTATTGTTTGTTCTGCAGGTCTTTGCTATGCTTGTAAGGTGTATGATGAAATGCTTACATTGTTCTTTAACTTGGGTTGTCGTCTTGGTTTATGACTTTTGTAATTGTCGGTTGGTATGTAATGTTTGGGTGTTATTAGTCTGATTTGGTATTTAGCTATTACTAGATGTTCAAATAGAGTGTAAATTGTAATGTTTGATCGCATTATGAAGTGTTCAACTAAAGGATAGTTTAGATTTTGATTTAGCTGTGATTTGGTGTTCATATATAGTTTAATATGTATTGTTTGAGTGCATTCTGAATTGTAATATATGAACATGGAAATCGCATTGTTTGTTTGCGTTCATCGTACATCAAAATGAGTTTAGCACTTCGTTTTAACTATTTTTACATGACATTTGTCTTCTGAATGTTTCGGTTGCATGCAAATTGTTTGATGACATGCTTGAGGAAATTGAGATTGTCCATTTGTACTCTTCTTACATGAAATTAGTTGTCCAATCTCCCTTTTGATTTCCTGAATAAGTTTTTTGCATTTCATATGTGAAATGCATTTAAACTGTTTGATAAAATGCTTGAGAGAGTTATGCGTATTAGCTTTGCGTATGATGGTATTTATGATGGTTTTGGTTTGCATATAATATCCCGTTTAAGTTGTATATTCTAATTCGATGCTTTATTTGAAGATCATATGTGCTATCAAGCCCACTAAATACTGATATATAGTTATTGACTCTGACTAAATATTTTTTTTGCTGTTGGCAGGGAGCATATAGTCATTCTTCTTTCAAGCGAGCAAAGTTGACCCGATACTCCTGACTCACATGACTCGGCGTATAGTTGATATTAAAAAAATATGTATTTTTAACAAGAAATCAATGTTAAGGCGTTTATATATATATTTTTTCAGAAACTGGATGGGACTGATGTGCATAGTGTTTTGTTGAAGTCTCAAATAACTAAAATTGTTAATATCGGATAAAGATGGGAAAAAGTTGATAAAACTTTGGTTGGGTGTGAAGATCATGTCCAGTAAGGAGTTGTTCGCATCGTCATAATACACGTTATTGGTCTGATTTGATGTTCCATGGGCTGCTAAAGAAAAAGACCATGATGATAGCTCTTCAAATTAATCTCTGATTAAATGAATGACATGCTTCTAATTAACTTAATATGATTTTGATAAGATAATATCTGAGATGGAGTAGTTACTTGCAATGGGCTGTTAGGGGGGGACTATGAAACTTATTTACTTAGCAATAATAGTTGAGATGTGAGATTCTTATGATACCTGGTTGGCAATTTTAGTGCATTTAAAACAATTTTGATCTATGGTAATAAGAGTTTGTTTGTGTAGGCTATTTGGTTACTTCATAGTACGACTTACAATATATATAACAAGGTAAACAAAATTGTAAGGTTTTATTTAATATATGTAATTTAATGTATTGTAATAATACATATACCACTTATGTATTGTAATATATGTACTTATTTCTTAACTTTAATTGTATTTTTATTATTGAATCATCACGTGTATTACATGGGTTCTAAAACTAGTTCTCTAAATATAAGAAATTCTCTATTGATCATTATTTTTAAATATTGTGAGTATATAGAAAAGAGAATAAATAATAAAATAAGTTTTTGTGAATGAGTAGAGATATAGAATGAGATATGGTAGGTTAGACTGTTAGAGCATTCCCAGCATGTCCTTCGTATTATTGTGAGTAAGTTTTTTATATTATACAGAGTAATTATAAGTTGTTGTGAATTGAGTAGATAAAGAAACTTTTATTGATGAGTAAATTTGGAGAAACAGTGTTCACCCTCTATAGTTTTTTAATGTTTATTGAAAATGGTTGTGAGTGGATGATAAAGAAAAGGTAATGATAAAAGTATAAAAAATATTATTTAATTGAAAAGTGGAGAGAAAATGTAGTGTTTTAGTATAATTATAGAGATAGAAATAGATATTCTGCTGCGAATGCTCTTAAATGCAGTAAGACGGGCGTGTAATGTCACACCCGGCCTTAGGGGCCTAGCCGTGTGACCAATAGTTGGTACTGGTTCTATTAATTTATCAAAGTTTGATTACGCGGTGGAAAATGTTTAATAAAATATTTATTTTCATAACATAGAGATCCATTTTTCGTTTTACAAATTACTTGCTTTATAACAAGTTTTACATATGTTTCGTTTACAAAATTTAGCTGTGCCATCAGCTGTATTCTATGCCTAGCGATCTTCTATCTCCACCAAGCATATCCACTTCTACACCTTACTCCCGGTTACCTGAAAACACTTTTAAAAATACGTCAGCTATATGCTGGTAAATAACGCTGACTCGATAAAAGACATAATTCGTTATAACACAATCACCAATAGCGTTCAACGACTCAGTAGGTCTCATTCCCATCTCATCGGAACTAAACATACGCACGGACCACTTAGTGGACGGTTGTCTTAATGTACCCACTACAGATCATATATGTAAGGATCCAGACACATGTGTATTTTAGCGTGAGTTTCTAATACTACCTTGTATCAACACCTTTTAGAGAATTTGAAACAACTCTCATGTAAATACCTTTTTTACTCTTTACATATGGATAACCCTCCAAAATCTAAAAGAGTAAATACCTTTTTAAAAAAAATAGTACATATTTATGATATTAAAAAGGTTGGACGTATTCACGCTATAAAAAGGTTAAACGTATTCACGTAAATAAAAAGTTGTATGTATTCATGCAATAAAAAGGTTGAGTGTATTCACGTAAATAAAAAGTTGTATGTATTTATGCTATAAAAAGGTTGAGCATATTCACCTTTTGATGAGTTGTGCAATTAACAATTTCTTTGTGTTTGATGCACGATTACCTCGGACCTATATTCCGATAATAATAGTTTAATAATTAATCTAGATCGAATGATCTAGCTTTAGATCTTTAGTGCGATTTATATCTTTAAACCTTGGTAAAACATTTCTTTTAATATAAAAGTCATTTTTATTCAAAATGATTACTTTAGTTCGTATGACGTTTGATGTAACATACTTTGGCCTAATATGTTCGAACACTCTCATCAAGCTCTCCAGGAAAGTAAACGGGTCCTGCGGTTGATTGGGATTTATACGAATTACTTTTCTTAAACAAGAGACTCGCCTACCGGTATTGTTACCCTTCCAGCTACTGCATGCCTGCCATGCTTTTTTGTTTAATTATTTATAAATATCTTTTATATAAAAATTAATGTTTCTTCATTTAGAAGAAAGTAAATTAACAATAGCTTTTGCATGTAAAACTTTATATTTCTTAATAATAAAGAAACATTTATTTTTGTAAACCTTTATATATATATATATATATAAGGCTTAAATATATCTATAAACTTTCCAAAGTTTAGGCTATACCCTCGACTAGGATTTAAGTTATGAATTGAAATATCTTAAACATAACTCTTACCTTAAAATGGGTATAACACTTAAGGACGAACGAGGAGTATTTCGACTATACATAGGGTGTCGGGGTATAAAACGTCGAAACTCTATGGTACATCGGGACTCCAATTCGGTGGCACAAACTTCGAGAAAGTGAGAGTGGTTTGGCGTTCGGGATATCACAAATGAGCAACCCATGACCACTATTTATAGTTGAAACTCACAGCCTCGGTCGGACCGTCGCTCGCCACCATTCATTCTTATGATGGCACGTGTCCTTTCATGTTGACATGTGGCGACACATGTCATTCCATATGATTAGTCATTGGGCACGTGTTGAATTCATCCGATTAGTCATCGAATGCATGTCGATTTCATTTGATTAGTCATCGGACATGTGTCGCTTCATGAGAGTTTTATATTTTTATTTTAGCTAAATGACTAATTGGTCCCTCAACTTCCTAAATTGACAAAATTAATATGGAAATTTTTTGGATGTTACATCCTCCCCATCTTTGAATTAATCTCTTCCTCGAGATTGATCGAATAGACATGGGTATTTATTCTTCATTTATGACTCGAGTTCCCATGTAAACTCTGGACCCACGTCTAGAGTTCTATCGAACCTTGATTAACTTGAGTCATTTTCGCTTGAGAAATTTGGTCAAACTATCTTTGATTTGAATCGGTTGTTCTACAAATTTGAGATTACTTTTGATCTCAACATCTTTTAAAGGCATCATAAGAGATTCATCCGCCAAACACTTTCGTAGGTTTAACACATGAAATACATTATGTATGCCTTTCATCTCTTCCGGTAGTTCTAACCGGTATGCTACTGGTTCAATTCTTTCGAGAATCTTGAAAGTTCCAACAAAACCTGGGCTTAATTTTTCTTCCTTACCAAACCGAACTACACTTTTCTAAGGTGACACCTTTAGTAATAACTTATCTCCTTCCAGAAACTCTAACGGTTTATGGCGTATATCTGCGTAACTCTTTTACCTATCTTAAGCTCCTTTTAACCGTTCTCTAATCTGAGTCACTTGGTCAGATGTTTTCTGAACAATTTCAGGTCCTAATAACTGATTATCTCCGATTTCAGACCAACATACGGGCGTTCTACACTTCCGTCAGTATATGCTTCAAATGGCGCCATTTGAATACTCGTATGATAACTATTATTGTATGAGAATTCCACCAGAGATAGATGAGTATCCCAACTTCATCCTAGGTCTATTACACAGGCACGAAGCATGTCTTCCAAGGTTTGAATAGTTATTTCACACTATCTAGCAGTTTGGGGATGATACGCCGTACTTACATTTAAGCGCGTACCCATAGCTTTTTTTAAAGCTTTTCCAAAACTGAGGCGTGAAACAACTCTCTCTCTCTCTCTATTTCTTAATCCATTCTTCGAATTGCATATGCGTTTATTGGAATTTATTTAAAATGAGGTATACTGTCACACCCCAACCTAAGGCAGAAATGCCGGGGCGTGATCCGATTGTTCATAGCTCGAAGATACTATCATAAATATAAATGAAAATATCTAATTAATTATTTGCAAATATTACACACATTATTCAAATATATAAACAATTCAAATACACAAATATGAGTTCATATAACAATTATCTTGATTATATCCTAAGGTCTTGTCTTCGTTTCCAACTTCAATCTTCAGGCAACCTGCATATGCGTAGAAAATGGAGTTTTTGTCAACAAATATGTTGAGTGAGTTTACCACCAAGTTTTGACACCAAAATAATGTTAATATGATAAATAAGCAAAACGTAATAAGTGCGGTAATGAAATCAAACCATAAGCAAGTAAGTTGTCGATTAAACCATTGCCAAGCGATCGGACGCCAGTAAATCAACTATGAGCAAATAATGAGAATAAGACCATTGCCAAGCGAATGGGGCGATGGTCAATGAGAATGAGAACCCAATACATGAGGATATGTCAAGCGAATCAATACAACAACCCATAAGCATATAACAAGTAGATCTGATTTATCACACACAATTACACGTTTGCTATTTTTGATATGTCTGTATATATAGTATTATATATGCATATGTCCCCAAAACGTTTATGAAAATCGAGTAAAATAGGGGAATGATAAAACTCACCTGATCGACTAAGCCAAACGGGAATAAATACGACAAGAACGATAATCATACTCTTCGAGAATTACCGACACGGATCCTAATTAAATGATATTACGAGTGAATTATAATGATATAATATGTATAACGAATTTAAGGTTTCGATGTGATTTGAGTTACAATTATGATTGGTATATTGTGGATTGAACGATTGATCTCTACGAATTATTGTTATCGTTAAATATAAAATCATTGTTTAATGTATAATCAAGCTTACAAATAATTAGTTTAATACATATAATTTGAGATCTATTATAATAATCGTTTAAATATATAATTATCGTAAAATTTATATCTTAAAATCTTTAACGAAACGCGATGGTAAAAAAATATAATTAACACATTTTAACATGTTAAATACGTTTATTATGATTTTGTTTAAAGACCAATAAAATATATACATACATTTATATATATATATGTAATACATAAATATGAGTAAATTTATAAAGACGTTTTAACGGCAAAATATTAATATTGGAGTCGAGTTTTAATAAAGTAATATTGGTTTATTATTATTAATATATATATATATACACGAAAACTTGTAACAAGCTATTTGACACGAAAACGTTAACTTATGATGTCGGTTTAACAAAAATATTGTTTATTTACTATTGATTATAATATTTATAAATCATTTAAAACAAATTAATTTGTTTTAATATATATATATATATACACAAAAACTTGTAACAAGCTATTTGACACGAAAACGTTAACTTATGATGTCGGTTTAACAAAAATATTGTTTATTTACTATTGATTATAATATTTATAAATCATTTAAAACAAATTAATATAACAAAAAAAATAAAATCTCAAAAACTGAAGGGCAACAAGGACTCGAACCCGGTGTATCGCCGGCCAGAACCTTAACACAAACACAGCAGCCATCTGTGCAGGTGTGTCCGTTGATTAAAGTTTGTAAACGAATTAATATATACAGAACCTGTTCAAAACCAATTTGATTATAAGAACCCTAATCTGCAATCGTTCAATCCGTTTAACAATTGCTTAAATTGACTTAGGTTTTTTGTAAAGATTTCAGAGACGAATTCAGACATATCATTGATTACCTGTATCGTTAATTATACACGGCTTAATTGAATCATAACAGTGTCGGCCTAGATCACGACGAACAGAGTACACAGAGACGACTAGAATCCAATTAACTAGAGGGCTTTAGTATGCGCTGGTATGAAAGATGTGAAGACGCGAGGAATTGGTTTATAATCAAGCGCAAGATATATAATTGATTTTAGGTTTAAGACGGTTCATAATATATCAATTCGTATCCGATTCTGATCTTGTTTCTTAATTATTGATGTCAGTTAGGCCCATTATGGCAAGATTAATCAAAAACATGATTTGATTCCTATTTTGGATCGACAATTGTGACTCAAGTAAACTAAACGGGTCACGGTTTGGGTAAACGGGTATGTATTTCGGGTCTGGGTGAATGGGTTATCAAGTGAATATACTAAATTAAATATAATAAACGAATATAAATAATAATAAATTTTCTTGATAAACGTGATTATTTTTCAGTGATAATTTTCCCGAACCTAAGACGGGTCGAGTTATGGATTTAAATTTGTATGTGAAAAATCCGAGTGGTTACATATACTTCGTTGATTGTGTTTATAATTTTAGTTAGGTTTATGAAGCTTGATTTTGTTATGTTAAAGCTGTAGTTCTGAGTTTACTTTATATAATTTCAGTAACGATTTGTTTATTATGTTCTGATGTTTAGTGATTGGAATATTACATTTGTCTAGGGTCGTTGTTATAGTGAGCTTTGTTTGATGTCTCTGGTTTAGTTAAGTAGTTACATATCCATTCTGTGATTTCCTTCATTCTCTAAACATAAATTTGATGATTAAAGGAATAATTAAGCTTCTCTTGCAATAATTCACTATAGGTATGTATCTCGTTCTTTCACTTTTTGAAGTTTTATTCGTTTCGATAATTAATATCATAAAAGAGAGTGATATATTATTTTTGGGGTTGTTTGAAAATGAAAGAAGTATAAAGTTAAAGGAAGACAAAATGCACACCAAGTGTTTGATAAATAGCTTAAATGATAATTATATATCGTTACACAATGTAAAGGAGATGTTAGTGATCAACGTTGTCTGTTTTGAACAACATTAAAACTATTCTTTTTTCTAATCCAATACAATGACTTATAGCCACACAAAGTAAATTTCACATAAACTAATTTGTGTCATAGACAAATTGAATTTATTATGTGATATAACTTTCTTATATTATGGTCCTTCATAATGTACCTTAAAACTCATTAATGTTTGTTTCATACATAACTTATAATAATGCACACTAATTGTTTGATAGAATGCTTAAACCAAAACCTACTTAATAAAGTTGTAGTCTAATGTAAACGGCTAAGTGATCCGTTTTCACATATATTATAGAGTCGGTTTCCTTATTTTGATGGATATTCTAATCTTCTTTAAGTTTGGTGGAAATGATATGTGTTATTTTTATCTTTAGCTAGATCGAAGTTGGACATAGTGTTACTAGAAGAATGTAATGAAATAAGGTTTCTTACTCAAACTGTTAAAGAATATGTATATGTGATTTTGAAGATTTTAAGGATGTTATCCGGGAAACATTTTGAACAAATGCGGGGGAGTAGAAATAACATTGTATATATATTTGATTAGATTTTATATATAGGTTAGACTAGTTTTGTATAAACGTAAGATGACTTATGTGTATACTACAATGTGTTGGTTACTACAATGTGTTGGTTACAGGAAATATAAATTTAGTTTAAAGAAAAAAAAAACCAAATGTGTAGAAGAATTGTCTTTTAATGTCATTTAAAACGGTCTTTTCAATTTTCTTTTACTACAAAGAAACGTTGTTTTATTTAGTATTGAAGCGTTGTTTTGTAATGCCATTTTACAACGGTTTTGAAGCGTTGTTTTTGTGTACAATTTTACACCGGTTTTTGAAGCGTTGTTTTTAGATACCATTTTACACCGGTTTCAAAACCGTTTTAAATACATTTTGCAACGAGACGTTTAAAATGGTTTTGAAAGTGTTATGTAAACCCCATTTAACCATTTTAAAATGAACTTTTTATGTACTAATGTAATCTCTAACAGTAGTTTAATTCCTAACATATTTGTGAAACCTAAAAATTGGGGAGTTGGAGACTACGTAGAAGAGAGAGAAAAGAAGAAAAAATAATTAATTAATTAGTTGGAGAGATAAATATTATTATTATTATTATACCATTTTGATTTATTTTTAAAATTAGTGTGTAAAAAAAATAAGTGATTAATATTAGTTCTTAAAGTTATTAATGAAAATAAAGTTCTTAAAAGAAACTAACCATATTTATAAATAGTTAACTAAAGTTGAGGGCTAATTAATGCAAATTTGTTTTTATTATGTTAGTTGATTGTGTCAAAAGATCACTATGCCCCTTACATACTTTAAGACATGCATCATCTGTTCTAATTTATGTAATATAATTTGTACCTCTTAAGAGGTCCTTCACATTTCCTTTGCATACGGTAAAGATAAGATATTTATTTTGTTATCGTTGTCACAATTATTTAAAGTATATATCACTTATTGAGTTTACTTAAGCTGTCCAATTTTTAACTCGTCTAAGAGTTTTCAGACGGCCTAGTCACCACCTAGTTCTAATTCTAAATCATATTCTAATTGACTTTCATTTACAAATGTCATATAAAATGACATAAGTTGTGGCATTAGTTAAGGATCTTGAAACATTGTTAGTCGCCACCTAGTTTTAAATCATCATACACCTTTTCTGAAATTCACCTAAACAAAACTTTATATAAATGTAAACCACCAATAAAAAATGACCATAAAGTGTAAATTACAAGCACAAGATCCACGATTGACCCTATTCCACGGCATTGCTTGAAAAGAACAAAAAACCCGGTCCAACTGAAGCTGTAGAATTTGGCTTGGCCGGTAATTGTGGGTCGGCGAGTTCCACAATCCACATAAACAAAAGTTGAAATTTTAAACTTTTTACGGCCGGACAAAGCATTCTTAAAAACCGGCATCCAATTTGTTCCTTAATTTCCAACAAACTCCAACATTTCCTCCCATGTGGTCACGTTAATTTATTCATATATATTTAACCCAATTCGGCAGCAGGGAGAGTGAACTAAAACCCTAACAATGAGAGAAAACAATGCCATACATTTATTTCTATTTTATCTTACTCTACTCATCTTAATTTGCTTATTATTTACCACCACGGTGATCGAAGCCCATAGTCCGCTTTTTGTAAATCAAGAACGTTTTAATGGAGTCGGGGATTCGGTTTTGTCATCGGTTGTTGGCGTCATACGAAGAAAAGCTTACTCGGGTCCGAGCCATCGTGGCCCTGGTCATTGAAATAATTTTCTGAGAATTATTATGGTGTATATGTTATTGGCATTTAAAAGAAGTTTACTTTTATACGGTTAGTGGAAAATGTGAGTGTGTAGCTTTCATTCTATGAGAGAAATTTTCTAATAGAGGCTGAAGTTTTTGATCAATTAACGAGTTTTTTCGAGTTGAATAACTCGTATCTATAGGTCGCATCAATAACCTTGTTATCATGTAGTATAAAATCCCTCTTGTATCTATGGAGTTGATAGAGATGATCGCCTAATGTTGTATTCCTTTGTTACGTTTTAGCTGTTATAGATGTTTAACTGCATGTTTTATTAGCAAATAGATAATTCTTTTGGGTCGGGGTTTTTTAGTGTTTATTATACATAGGTTCATTTTGTTGTGCACTGCTCCTCAAGGGCGCATTCTTAGACAAGGGCAAGTACCAAACAACGACAATAAATTTGAGCGTAAGTAGGAATGAGAAAAAAAAATAAAACCCAATGAGAAAAGACGAAACCCGAAATATTCAGGATTGGTTTCGGGGTACGAGAGCAGATATAAATATGAGATTAACTATAAATTTTTTTATGGGTTTTGAGCGTGTATGGTTTTAGGTAGTATACGTCGAAACCTAAGCCACAACCATTTATCCGCATCGAAACTAAACATAATTAAGATATTATATAAAATTAAAATATATAATTAGTATATTGTAATTGTTAGAAATTTTAAAATATTAGAAATATGGCATTGTTATAACTTATAACTGTATTGAGTTTTTGATATCTATTGGTTAAATACTGATGGATTTAAAACACATCAAGACAGAAATATATATGTGAAGCTAAAAAGTGAAAATCTTCCATTGGATATTTGTAAACAAATGTCCCAACTTTAAAAGTGAATACTCACAAAAACAAAATTTGAAGAAATTCAATACCATAGAAAGCAAGAATCGGGTGAAGGATGATCGGTTATCTTGAGTTGATTTGCAAATCAGGAATCATGGTTAAATGGAATTCCAAATCTGTTGCTTTTGTGGTCCCCAAGGACCGGGCCCGCTCTTAGCCAATAGCCACCACTTAAGTTTAAGTTTGGCAGCCGGAGGTGTTTGACATGGCCAACCTAGCAGTTATATTGAGCAAAGTTAGAGCTTAGTGTCTCCGAAATAAAAGGGCCCCATTTTAAGAAAAAATAGTTTTATAGATCTATATGTGTTTATTAAATAACGGGCCCCATGTTCAATCCTTTCAAGCTCTATATTTATTTAGCTCTTTTTCATTTAATTATTTTCTTCAAATGGCCATTTTTGCAGTCCGATATAATTAATCGTAATCAACTTTTTGTTAAATAAAATAGCTTTAGCAAATAGTATATATGATTTAATTTAACTAAGTTTAAGAAACATTAAATGTGAGTTTATTCACTTTAATCGTGTTTCACAACATAAAAAACACACCAATGTATAGGTAAGCAATCAAACTACAATTAAGGTGTACCTAAAATGAACTAATCAAAGTATGTACCAGAAAATACAATTAAGAAAGGCTCCATATGTAGTTTATTTTTGCTTTGGGCCTTCAAAATTATTGGGCGGTCCTTGGTGAGTTGGTGTTGGGGGTTTTAGTTGGGTTTGAATGATGGTGGCCTGATGGTAAGGTTCCAAGAACGGTGGTTTGGTTGGGTTGGCGGCTAAGACTATTTAGGTTTTATGCTTTTGCCTTTTGGGAAATGGACTTATTTGACTTTAATTACATTGAGACCCAAAAGTCGTTGGTTTCAGCAGATACTCGGTTTGTGTTAGCTCATAGGATTATTGTTTTTACAATAGTAAGTTCGGTTGGTTTTAAGGGTAGGGAACTAAAAAAAGGACACGAACTGTAATTTGACTTTTTTTAAAGGACAAAATTTGTAATTGGGCCTAAGCAAAAAAATTAATTACATAAGAGTTGATTTAGATCATTAAGTGAGGCAATACGTCAAATGTGGCCTACCAAAATTTATTATACAGCAAATAACTTATCAAAGATAAAAGATCAAACGAACAAGCTAGCATTATAACTATTGTTTGTCTCTACAGCATACTTGTTGTCTTCTGCACCACGTCACTGCCACTTCAACCCCCCCCCCCCCATAAAAAAAGGTTAAAGATCCACATGGGTTAGTATAACAAATCATTGTTTGTCTTCACAACCGACTCGTTTTCGACACCACCATCAACGCCACTTCACCACCGCCCCCATCATCTCCACTGTTGCTGTCATGGTGGCCACTGCGGCCACACTCTACCATTGCCACCTCACTCGTTGTTGCCGGCATTGTCACCGACGCTCCACTACTGTTAGCCTACAGCCACCACCATTGTACCATCCTCACATTATTGTCGCCACTGCCATTGCATTCTACGGTTGTCGGCGCCACCTCGTCTCCACGGCCGTCAACTCCACAACCACAATCACTGCCACTGATGCGCCACCCGCACCACCTTTTAGTCATCATCATCACCACCGCATCAACGTAATCACCTCTGGGCCACCAAAAAATAATATAACGGGTCAACCTGGGTTTATACCTTTTTTTTTAATGCGATTCATGTGAACCCAACTTCATTTTGGCCTGAACCCATTTTAACCCTAAACAAAATTTGTACTTTTATTATGATCATTTTTTATCCGAATTTATTTCACTCAAAAACCATATTACCTAGACCCGTATTGGGTGACAATTGACTTGTCACCCGAACTTGCCTAACCCGTCCAGTGTGCCCTACTTATAAATAAAACATCCATTGCCTAACTCGGCTAGTTTGTCATACTTGATTATAAATAAAACATGAAAAGATAAGTATGTTTGAAGTAGATAGTTTGGTGAATATTTTTAAAGGTTCTCAAAATAAATTTATTTTTGTTCACCGTATAATTTTGTTCAAATGCTAAACTTGAAAAGTCATAACTCGAGTCATAAGAGCCACCATGTGTGGAAATATCGAGAAGTGAACGTTCAAAGACTGCATGGGTCATGGTCTATCACTCATCACTTGAGCATACATAAATATCTGTTATTTAAAATTATTTAAAAAATATACACTTGTTTAAACAAAATATATTCATAGTCAAATACACATATTAATGCATCAATAACCACTAAGATTTTTTTTAGATAAATATTGAATAATTCATCAAATATAAAAAATCAAACATTTTAGTTTTATTAAACAAACTAATATTATTTCATTATTTGTTAAAACATATGCACCAAAAAGGTATATATTATGCAACTTGGACTCGCAACCTCAAATTCTCCCACGTTGCATGAACTTTGTTTTTCTACCTCGTAGTCAACAAAATGTATCCCATTTATATTTCTTCAATTTTCAAATTTGTCTATAAATATGTCTCCAAGCTTGTATCTTTTGCACTAAACCACAACCTATCATTTCCCTTCAATCCCATCTCCTAATACAATTATTTTAAAAGATGGCTAGAGTCATGGAGTACCAAAATCTCATGACCCTTCTTGTGTTACTCAATTTCATGTTCTTAACTAGCGCTCGACCGTTAAGCGTTTTAAAAACAGTTGGTTGCCCCGATGCCAACAATGAATTATTTGATCGCTTTTCATTGGGTTCGATCAAAGACGGACCAAGTCCTGGCATAGGACATGGGCACGAAGACAAGGCCACACTTGGTGGAATCAAGTTTGGAGCCAGTCCGGGGTATCAAACGTTGGGCGGAATCAAGGATGGTCCAAGTCCCGGGATTGGACACAAGACTATTAATGTTGAGTCACTTGGAGGTCGTAAGAACTTTGCTCCAAGCCATGCATTTGGACACGAGTTTGCGAGCATTCAAACATTGGGTGGGGTCAAAGATGGCCCCAGTCCCGGAATTGGGCACAAGATTATAAATGCTGACCCACTTGGAGAACGTAAGAGCTCTGGCCCGAGCCCTGGTGTGGGTCACTAGTGGAGAAGATCCTCTAAAACCATGTTCATGGTCTTTTTATACAAACAACATAATGGTTCGTTTATTTTTATACGTTCATTGTTAGTGAGCTTCGGGTCACATCAATTTATTCAAAAATCACGTAGTAACATTCCACAATAATGTAACGTCAATGATTGTAATAGATACGATTATAATATATTTATTAAGTTTATCTATTATTTAGTTTCCTTGTCATATTTTAATTATGTTTTCTTATTGTTTGTCTTTTCCTAATTTAATGCATTAGTTTTCTTATAAATTGTAATATTCCTTTGAGATATTAATAAGAAAAAACGTTTCAAAAGTTATTGTTTCTTCTCTTCTTATTTTTAGAGCCTAGCCCATTCTATGGGTGTATCGGGAGATTACCATCTCGAATCGGTCTCTATCAGTTTGGTGCTTTCATTAGCTTACTCATGCCTCCTTCGTCGCATGACAACCTGATTATAGCCTTGTTGCTGCACCATAATGCTGTCATGGCCACTCAACAAGCCGTACACATCAAAGCGCTACACACCTCCACCACATCCCTCGCAACGACCCTTACCAACTTTACCACCACGTCGGATCAATCACGACCACCGTTGCCAACTCCAACAACCGCAACTACCATTTTACCACTGCCAAATAACTATTGCAACAGTCGTACCACCCTTTATTCTCATGCAAGACAACCGAAACCCCCCTACCAAAGGGTGTCAATTATGTTTCAAAATAAAAAAAGGAAAGCACTACGTTATCACCTCCTCCTTTTTCTTCAATTTGGACCTTCCGTAGGACCATAGCCAAACTACTTCCCCTTATGAAGGTCATCTCTTCCAAACCAGTAGCCCATGTTGGTCTACTACCGTTGGCCACCATTGAAGTTCATAATTTCAGCAACAAAAGCACTTGTTTAGTTTTTGTAAAATTATCACCATATCAAGTTATCAACCCAAAAGTTTAAAAAGAGGAGGCTTCTATGGAATTGATGCACATGCTATTTTTGACGATCCAAGTTATGGTTTTGAAGAACCCATATTAGAAACACAATTGCTAACGACATCTAGCGACTCGGTAGCTGGGAAATTTATATAATCCTCGATAGACCCCTAGAGTGGTTTAGGCTCTAAGAATAAGAAGAGAAGAAATAAGAACTTTTGAAACGTTTTTCTTATTCTTTTCTCAAAGGAATATTACAATTTATAGGAAAACAATGCATAAAATTAAGAAAAGATAAACAATAAGAAAACATAATTAAAATATAATAAGAAAACTAAATAATAGATAAACTTTATTAAATATACTAGATTTTATCCCCCATATTACGGGAGGTTGTTTTACATTATTCGTTTTTAATGCTTATATATATATGTATGGATTTTAATTTTATTTATTGTAAGAAAGTTAATAATTAATATACTTGAGATTTAATGATAAATGGTTTCACAAATAAATGATATGTTATAATCTGGTTTAAAAGCTATCTGGGTTTGGTGATACCATTACTCGTTTATTTTCTTTATTATAAATTGTTTCTTAATTATAAATAATATCTTTTTTTTAAATAAATAGGATATTAATTTTTAGTATATCCCCATTTTATATGATTTTCATATCAAATATTTGATGAGATTAATTTTTAATATAATGAGATGTAATAACCCGTTTAAGAGCTATCTGGGTTTGGTAAGACATTTACCCGTGAATTCGGATCAAATGCGTGAGAAGCCTTCATTTACAAATAAAGTAATCTGATGGCATGAGAGAATGGTTGTTTTACATTTTTCGTTTTTTAATATTTATTTTTTGGATTTTAATTTTCTTTATTGTAAGAAAGTTAATAATATACTTAGGGTTTGATGATGAAAGGGTTTCATAAATAAATGATATGTTATAACCTGTTTAAAAGCTATCTGGATTTGGTGACCCATGACCCGCTTATGTTTTTTACTATAAAATTGTTTATTGATTATAAATAATATCTTTTTCTTTTTAAATTGGATATTAAATTTTAGTATATCCCTATTTTATAGGATTTTCATATCAAATAATTGGTAAGATTAATTTTTAATTTGATGGGATGTTATAACTCGTTTAAGAGCTATCTGGTTTAGAAAGACCAATGCTCATGAATTTGGGTTAAATCAATGAGAGGCCTCCATTTAAAAATCAAGAAATCTGATGGCTTCCATAAAAAGGGAGAGTGACCACATCGCAACACATAGGATTTTTGGGTTTTCGTTTATATATATTATAGATAGATATAGATATGAACATATCAATTTGGTAAGAAAATAAATAAATAAATCCTTAATAGGAACTTAGTTATTGTTGATCTTCCGTGTTGTAGTTGACAAATATAGTAACTTACCAGATCATCTGTGACTTAGGTTATGTGGAGTGGAGGGACAATAAAATGGGGGGATGTTTTATAGTTTACACGTTACCAGGGGGTGATATGTAGCCCAAAAATCGCCCCCAAGGCTTGCCATTGGTCCATCATTAATATATATTCTTTCAAACGTTCACCGGCGACAAATACATGTCCCCCCCGGTGCCCCTCTTATCGGCCGGGGGCCGGTGCCCCTCTTATCGGCCGGGGGGGGGGGGGGGTTCTCGCCCTTGTCGCCCACTACACACAAACTTATGGAGCAAGTTGTTAAGCGATTATAACTTACTACCGATAATACTTTATCACTGAACTAACAATGACGGTTGATGATTTAACTTCCAAACAACTTTTCATAAATCTTGGAAATTTATAAGCAACTTATAGTGAGACGCTCACCAAGGGCTTTGTCATCGGACTCTGCCTGGGACGTTGTACCGAAACTCCATAAAAAGGGCGTTGGTATGCGTTTCACACCTCCTAACAATTATAAATGTTTATTCTTATTTCCCTTTAACATCAAGTAAATCTAATTACATTAATAGGTTAACTTTTTATTTTTGTTTTTTTAAACGTGACTTCTAAAGCCTTGATGTAGTTGAGAGATCTCTATTCAACTCTTAAAACTTAAAAGAGGCCATCTTGATAGTTTGCATGTTAAAATTAATTTGTTTCGATATTTATTTTCTCTTGAACAACGACATGCAACATAATGTATCCAAACCTTATCTCTCGTACTCGTAACGATCCACACATCTTTACACAATGGATTACTAATTATCAAACATTTATCTATTGTCCCTTGAAATTTACACGGTTTAGTCTAGGGTTCACATTTTGAAAACCATATTTTTTTCCTTAAACAACCAAGATTTAGTTCGAAATTCATCTAATCTGTAGTATCCAGTACCCACCTACTATAGGGTTTAAACCCTCAACCTCCAAAGAAAAGAGTATCTGTTACATGTTTACACATTTAAATACCATCGAAACAAATGCCCTTTAGGGAAAACCAAACTAAAAAACCGTTTAAACATTACCAAAGTTTGAACATTTGTTATTTATTTTTTTAATTTTTATATATTAATAGCACAAATTATTAAAAAAAAACCTTAAACCATAAAATACTGAGACTATGTATTGTGACAAGCGAGCGACCGCTTCAATGAGTAGCACGAGCCACGTCGACCACGAACACCACAACACCCTTGCTTCACCACAAGCCGCTAGCGGGCACCGCGGCCCCGAGCGAGCATGCTCACTTGGGCTAAAGGAAGAAAATCGATGGGTTGTCTCGCGAATGGATGAATTTAGCGCGAACGACAACAGGATGATATTCACCGATGGTGCGACCGACGAGGTTCATCATCATCATCATCATCATCATCATCATCATCATCATCATCCTCATCATCATCGTACTCAGTATATCCCACCAATAGCAAAGCTGTGACATCTGCCCAATCCGACCCAACCCAGGTACCCGTTTTCGAATCCGATTCTTCTTTTTATGATTTAAAATTTAATTTATTAATCTTTGTAAATTTAACGTTAAATAAATTATATATATATATATATATATTTTTATATTACTTACTAATAATAATAATTTCCTTTCCGCCGTCCCGCCTCTTTTCTCTCTTGTCGCCGTCCCGCCCCCTCTGCTTAACCCTTGAGCCTTGAAACCCCTTTTTCTCTTAACTCTTTGCTTGTCCTTTGGTTCTTCCCGCCTAAGGATGTCTGCGCAGCTCCACGCGCCAGACTCTTTACAAGGAAGCCTGCCTGAAGACCGGCTGTTCCTGCGATACGCGAGACGAATTCTTCTCGCAGCGCGCTAAGAACGGTAGCTCTTCCCGCGACGCGCTAAGAATTGTAGTTCTTCCCGCGACGCGCTAAGGATTTGTAGTTCTTCCCGCGACGCGCTAAGGATTTGTAGTTCTTCCCGCGGCGCGCTAAGGATCTAAGTTCTTCCCGCGGCGCGCTAAGGTTTGTTCTGTCTGCCTTCGCCCTCGCGCGTGCGCTCGAATCTTCTCGCGCTAAGACCTTAAGTCCTTTCTTTTGTTTAGGTCAGCCTGTATTCTCTTGTGATATCTTATCTTCTGTCTGAATAGTCACTTTCGGCGCAGCATGCGCACCAACCCCATTGGTTGGCAGAAAAAGTGACTGACATAATCCTTTGAAATCTGCTTTTCCCATGCCTTGACCAGTACCTTTATCTGACTCCTCCCATGCTTTATTCTGTAACATGTCAGCCCTTTTTCCTGTTCCCCGGCTGCCATATCTTTTGGTATCTTTTGCTTTTGGAATCTTTTGCCTTTTGATATCTTTTGCTTGATTTGATAAGATCTTTTCCTCTTTTTAAGGGATTGTGTTCCCTAGGGTTTCCCTATATATAATACTATTTTCTTGTTATTTAACACTACACACACAAACACTTAAACTCTCCTCTGCTCTCTTCTCCTTGCCCTCTGCCGTTGTTCCTCAGCCGCCTCCTCTCTCTGCCTTCGTCTTTTCCCTTGTCCTGCCCAGATTTCCGGTAATATATAATATATAATAATTTGTTAAAGATACATATTACTATGCTAACATATATTCAAGGCATAAAACAAACTGTTAAACCAATAAACTTTTATTTATAGGTTAACTTGTGCTTGTTTAAAAGTTGGTTCTTGCATTATCTTTCTTCGCGCCGTTTACAAGTGAGTAATCTCGTACCTAATCCCTTTTTATTTTTAATGTTTTGGGATGTTCATGTGTTCGTACAAACTTGAGTCTTAAACTTGTTTATAAACTTTTGTCGCGTAAAACCCCATGTGTTATGGACGTAGACTTGGCTGTTTATTTGTATGTGTGGATCATTAACCGTCTTGTCGGCCTATTCCGCAGTTTTCATGGATCCATTAGATGAACACGGGAGAACTATCGTTTATGATTTCTCTTTTGTTTACACTTGCACAGTTTTCTTGTTTTTGTGCTCAATTGGGAGCACGGATTGAACTATGAGCTATGATCTAAGGCTTGATCACAATCTGATTACACCCTTGTTGAACACCAGTTATACACATGATGCGCGCAGATATTGTTATCAATTTATATGTATTAAACTTGATTTCTCACCGACACGCAAGTGTTGACGTTTTATTTTAACACATGTTCAGGTTTGCTGTAGCTGTTTCTGGAAGCTTGAGGACACATAGGATGTTTTCTTTTCTTTTGGACCTAGTTTAAAATGTAACAAGAACAAGTTTATGTTATTTGAATATTTTGAGTTATGATATGATTAATTTTATGTTACTTCGTGAAATTGTGTTGCGCATGCGCGGTAAATGTATTTAATAAATATTGACACCCAAATAGTGTCACGAGTAATGAAACAATACGTGGCGCCCCGATGTATAATCCGCCATCGGTCGGGGTGTTACAGATTGGTATCAGAGCTCCGTGACTTTAGGATAGGTGGTTAGACGTAACGACCTAGAATACCTAATAGTCCCTTCTCGCGCATGAGAAATATCTCATGTTTGCGCGCTAATTGTTATTTACTCGATATTTATAAAATATGCTGGCGCATACGCAGCACTTGATTTCATGTTTTATTCGCGATCTTTCGATTTTTATTAAATTTCAATTTATTTCTTTACTTACATATTCGTTTGTTGTGGAGATTGAAAATCCGAGAAGTCATGGTGGTACATGAATAGTTGATTTTCAATTACCATTAACTTTATGTTTTAAATTGAAGATTTGAAAAGTCATGGTGATACATGAATTGTCAATCTCCAATATTCATTTGCTCGATATTTTAATTTGAAGATTTGAAAAGTCATGGTGATACATGAATTGTCAACCTTCAATGCTCGCTTACTCGATATTTTAAATTGAGAATTCGAAAAGTCATGGTGATACATGAATTGTCGATTTTCAATTCGAATTCTTTACCTGTGTTAAATTTGCATTTAAATTCATATCTTACTTCAAAATTTGATAGCATTTAACTCCGCGAAACAAGCTTTACGACGATATACTTTGCGCTAAAACGATTTCCCATACCAAGATATTAACAAAAATTAAAACTTTTATAGAATGCCTCCGCTATCTCGCCGTCATCAGAGGAGAGAAGCCGCGCGCAGACGTAGGCAGCAACGTTCCCAGGAAATGGCCGCCGCAATAGCCCAAGCCTTAAACCAAACTAATACCAACCCCTCCGGATACAATATTAAATCCTTCAATGCGGGTAACCCTCCGAAATTCACCGGACTTGAAGGAGCCACCGTGATGCTCCAGTGGCTCGAGAAAATTGAAAACACTTTCCTCCATACCCAATGCCCTACAGACAAACGAACCTTATATGCCTCTAGTGTCCTGTAATCAAGGGCGCTTACTTGGTGGAACGGAGTAGTTCATGCGCGTGGCGCAGAGGCTGCTTCTAGCATGCTCTGGGGGGAATTCAAGGAAATCTTGACGCGAGAGTTCTGCCCTCCCAACGAAGTAAAGCGCCTGGAGGAAGAGTTTTGGAACCTGAAACAGTACAGTGGCGAAGCGCGCGAGTACGCGACGCGCTTCCATGAATTAAGCTTGCTTGTCCCGCACCTAGTTACCCCTTCCCGCCGAGCCATCGAGAAGTTCCTTGGGGGTCTCCCCATGGAAATCCAAGATTCTGTATGGGCCAGGAACCCACTAACCCTCTCTGACGCCATCGAGTTGGCCGCTGTGCTCAGCGACAACCATGTCAGGGCAGGAACCCTGTTCCTGCGGGGAGCAGAAAAGACCAAACCCACCAAGACTGTCCCAGAACCAATATAAACCAAGCCAGAACCCTCAAACCGTAACAACCTCAAGCGCAGGCGCAAAGCCTATGCGCTTACCAACCCGCCCATTATCCAGCAACCCGCCTACCAACCCCTAATACACGCTCCTAACCCACTGTCAACTTACCCAACACCCCCTGTAGTCCATAACTATGCCTTAACCACTCCCGCACTCCCTACCCCGCCAACTAAGAAACCTTACACAGGAAACCAGCCTTTTTGCCCAACCTGTAGACTTCACCATCCAACTCAAGTCCCGTGCCGACAATGCAACCGATGTGGCCGTATTGGTCACACTGCTGAGAACTGTAGAGTCCTTCCCGCCAACCCAATCGCGCAAACACCAACTTACCAGCTAAACCCACAGCCAACATACCCTAATCCACGACCCTGGTCGTGCTATAACTGCGGTGACCCCAGTCATTTCCGGAACGCGTGCCCGAGACTGCAAGTACAAATCACGCAAGCTAATCCGGTTAACCAAATTTCAAACCAAGTGGCGCGAGGCCGAGCTTTTAATATAACCGCGTACCAAGCGCAAGCGAATAATGACGTGGTTAATGGTACATTTTTACTTAACGGACAATATGCATCCATACTTTTTGATACTGGCGCCGATAGAAGTTTTATTTCTCGCGCATTTGAGCAGAAACTTGCGCGACCGCGCATAAACTTAAACGAAAACTTTTCAGTTGAATTGGCTAATGGTGAAACTATTTTAATAAACTCCGTAATCAAAGATTGCACGCTTAACCTTAACGAAAACGATTTTCTAATCGACCTCATTCCTATGCCGCTTGGAAGCTTTGATGTTATTATCGGTATGGACTGGCTCTCGCAAAATCGCGCCAAAGTAATCTGCGCCAAGAAGTTGATTTGCATTCCTCGGGAAAATGGTGAAAATCTTCATATCTATGGCGAGAAACCATCTAACGGTCTTAAACTTATGTCATGCTCTGAAGCCCGAAGACTTTTGCGGAAGAATTGTGTCGCATTCTTAGCTCATGTGGTCAAACCCGATGAAGGAAAGAAGAAACTTTCTGAAATCCCCATTGTGCGTGACTTTCCTGAAGTCTTTCCCGATGATCTTTCTGGTTTACCTCCTGCTCGGGAAGTCGAGTTTCGTATTGATCTTGTCCCTGGTGCTTCCCCCGTAGCCAAATCTCCTTATCGACTTGCACCCGCTGAAATGCAAGAATTAGCAAGTCAACTTCAAGAGTTGACCGCTAAAGGATTCATTCGCCCTAGCTCTTCGCCCTGGGGTGCTCCGGTGTTGTTCGTTAAAAAGAAAGATGGTACGTTTCGCATGTGTATTGATTACCGCGAGCTGAACAAGCTCACCATTAAGAACCGATATCCCTTACCGCGTATTAACGACCTCTTTGACCAACTCCAAGGTGCCTCTTGTTTCTCCAAAATCGATCTCCGTTCTGGTTATCACCAGTTGCGTATCCGCGAAGAGGATATTCCCAAGACTGCTTTTCGAACCCGCTATGGCCACTTTGAATTCTTGGTCATGTCCTTCGGTTTAACCAACGCACCCGCCGTTTTCATGGATCTAATGAATCGGGTGTGTAGGCCTTTCTTGGATAAATTCGTGATCGTGTTCATCGATGATGTTCTGGTGTATTCTAAAACCAAGGCCGAGCATGAGCAACATCTTCGGTTGGTGTTGCAAAAGCTTCGAACCGAGCAACTCTTTGCCAAACTCTCCAAGTGTGAGTTTTGGTCGGATGAAGTACAGTTTCTTGGTCATGTTGTAAACAAGATGGGTATTCATGTCGACCCATTCAAGATTGAAGCAATCAAGAACTGGATTACGCCATCCACTCCTACCGAAATCCGTTCCTTTTTGGGCTTAGCTGGTTACTACCGGCGATTTATTTCGAACTTCTCAAAGATCGCTTTGCCTTTAACAGCATTAACGCACAAAGGCAAACCGTATATTTGGGGCTCGAAGCAAGAAGAAGCCTTTCTGACGCTCAAGCAATTGTTGTGCGAAGCTCCTGTTCTAGCGTTACCTGAGGGTACTGACGATTTTGTCGTTTATTGTGATGCCTCCAACCAAGGTCTCGGTTGTGTACTTATGCAACGAGGCAAGGTTATCGCTTACGCGTCTAGGCAACTCAAAATTCACGAAAAGAATTATACGACTCACGATCTCGAACTTGGTGCAGTTGTATTTGCCTTGAAAATCTGGAGACACTACCTCTATGGGACTAAGTGTATCATTTACACCGACCATAAAAGCCTTCAGCATATTTTTGATCAAAAGGAACTTAACATGAGACAACGTCGATGGAACGAACTCATCAGCGATTACGATTGTGAGATCCGATATCACCCTGGAAAGGCTAATGTGGTAGCCGATGCGCTCAGCCGTAAGCCCAGTCAACTTAACTGTATCTTGCCGCGCCTGCAGCTTCGCTTCACGCCGATCCAAAACGATCTTGAATCGCGCATTCGCGACGCGCAGCGCGCATCGATCAGCAATGGCAACCTTCGCGCCGAGTTAGCGTGTGGCGCGGAAGCGCATTTTGTCCCTAATCTGAGTGGAATTCTCTGCTATCTCAATCGCATCTGGATCCCCAATGATGAGAATCTTCGCTCTGTCATACTGAGTGAAGCGAACAAATCTCGGTATTCCGTTCATCCTGGTGCTGACAAAATGTACAAAGATTTGCGCCTTTCTTATTGGTGGCCTGGTATGAAAAAGGATATTGCTGTGTTCGTAGCTAAATGCCTAACTTGTTCTAAGGTAAAAGCTGAACATCAACGCCCATCTGGTTTGCTCGAACAACCTGAAATTCCTACGTGGAAATGGGAAAGTATAGCAATGGACTTTATCACCAAGTTACCTTTGACCGCAAGCAAACATGATAGCATTTGGGTAATAGTGGATCGATTGACCAAGTCTGCTCACTTTCTGCCCATCCGTGAAACCTACCGTGTTGAACAACTTGCGCATCTTTATGTCAAGGAGATTGTCTGCCGTCATGGTACTCCTTTGAGCATCATATCCGATCGCGATGGCCGTTTTATATCTCGCTTTTGGAAATCTCTCCAATCTGCGTTAGGAACTCGTTTGGACATGAGTACTGCATATCATCCTCAGACTGACGGACAGTCTGAGCGAACCATTCAAACCCTTGAGGATATGCTTCGATCTTGTGTTCTTGATTTTGGAGGTAATTGGGATTCACACCTACCTCTGATCGAGTTCTCTTATAATAACAGCTATCATTCCAGCATCGGTATGGCCCCATTTGAAGCACTTTACGGTCGAAAGTGCCGTTCACCGATTTGTTGGAACGAAGTGGGTGAAGTTCAAATCACAGGACCCGAATTAGTTCAAGAGACAACCGATAAAATCGCCAAGATCCGTGATCATCTGCTGACTGCCAGAAGCCGACAGAAGAGTTACGCAGATCGCAGGCGGAAGCCTCTCGAATTTCTAGTTGGTGATCTTGTTCTCCTCAAAGTGTCGCCCTGGAAGGGTGTTGTCCGCTTTGGGAAGAAAGGTAAGCTTGCACCTCGTTATGTTGGTCCATTCAAGATTCTTGCGAGGGTGGGAAAAGTTGCCTACAAGCTTGACCTACCGCCCGCGCTCAGCAATGTGCATCCAACTTTCCATGTATCCAATCTCAAGAAATGTTTAGCTGACGAGAACCTCCACATACCACTTGATGAAGTTCAAGTTGATGAATCTGTGCATTTCGTTGAGAAGCCTGTTGAGATTATGGATCACGAGGTAAAGCAAACCAAGCGCAGTCGCATCCCTATTGTTAAAGTTCGTTGGCAGTCCAAGCGCGGAGCCGAGTTCACTTGGGAAAGGGAAGATCAGATGAAGATCAAGTACCCGCACCTTTTCTCTGCGCAACCTACTTCGAGATAAATTTCGGGACGAAATTTCTTAAAGTAGGGGAGACTGTGACATCTGCCCAATCCGACCCGACCCAGGTACCCGTTTTCGAATCCGATTCTTCTTTTTATGATTTAAAATTTAATTTATTAATCTTTGTAAATTTAAAGTTAAATAAATTATATATATATATATATATATTTTTATATTACTTACTAATAATAATAATTTCCTTTCCGCCGTCCCGCCTCTTTTCTCTCTTGTCGCCGTCCCGCCCCCTCTGCTTAACCCTTGAGCCTTGAAACCCCTTTTTCTCTTAACTCTTTGCTTGTCCTTTGGTTCTTCCCGCCTAAGGATGTCTGCGCAGCTCCACGCGCCAGACTCTTTACAAGGAAGCCTGCGTGAAGACCGGCTGTTCCTGTGATACGCGAGACGAATTCTTCTCGCAGCGTGCTAAGAACGGTAGCTCTTTCCGCGACGCGCTAAGAATTGTAGTTCTTCCCGCGACGCGCTAAGGATTTGTAGTTCTTCCCGCGACGCGTTAAGGATTTGTAGTTCTTCCCGCGGCGCGCTAAGGATCTAAGTTCTTCCCGCGGCGCGCTAAGGTTTGTTCTGTCTGCCTTCGCCCTCGCGCGTGCGCTCGAATCTTCTCGCGCTAAGACCTTAAGTCCTTTCTTCTGTTTAGGTCAGCCTGTATTCTCTTGTGATATCTTATCTTCTGTCTGAATAGTCACTTTCGGCGCAGCATGCGCACCAACCCCATTGGTTGGCAGAAAAAGTGACTGACATAATCCTTTGAAATCTGCTTTTCCCATGCCTTGACCAGTACCTTTATCTGACTCCTCCCATGCTTTATTCTGTAACCTGTCAGCCCTTTTTCCTGTTCCCCGGCTGCCATATCTTTTGGTATCTTTTGCTTTTGGAATCTTTTGCCTTTTGATATCTTTTGCTTGATTTGATAAGATCTTTTCCTCTTTTTAAGGGATTGTGTTCCCTAGGGTTTCCCTATATATAATACTATTTTCTTGTTATTTAACACTACACACACAAACACTTAAACTCTCCTCTGCTCTCTTCTCCTTGCCCTCTGCCGTTGTTCCTCAGCCGCCTCCTCTCTCTGCCTTCGTCTTTTCCCTTGTCCTGCCCAGATTTCCGGTAATATATAATATATAATAATTTGTTAAAGATACATATTACTATGCTAACATATATTCAAGGCATAAAACAAACTGTTAAACCAATAAACTTTTATTTATAGGTTAACTTGTGCTTGTTTAAAAGTTGGTTCTTGCATTATCTTTCTTCGCGCCGTTTACAAGTGAGTAATCTCGTACCTAATCCCTTTTTATTTTTAATGTTTTGGGATGTTCATGTGTTCGTACAAACTTGAGTCTTAAACTTGTTTATAAACTTTTGTCGCGTAAAACCCCATGTGTTATGGACGTAGACTTGGCTGTTTATTTGTATGTGTGGATCATTAACCGTCTTGTCGGCCTATTCCGCAGTTTTCATGGATCCATTAGATGAACACGGGAGAACTATCGTTTATGATTTCTCTTTTGTTTACACTTGCACAGTTTTCTTGTTTTTGTGCTCAATTGGGAGCACGGATTGAACTATGAGCTATGATCTAAGGCTTGATCACAATCTGATTACACCCTTGTTGAACACCAGTTATACACATGATGCGCGCAGATATTGTTATCAATTTATATGTATTAAACTTGATTTCTCACCGACACGCAAGTGTTGACGTTTTATTTTAACACATGTTCAGGTTTGCTGTAGCTGTTTCTGGAAGCTTGAGGACACATAGGATGTTTTCTTTTCTTTTGGACCTAGTTTAAAATGTAACAAGAACAAGTTTATGTTATTTGAATATTTTGAGTTATGATATGATTAATTTTATGTTACTTCGTGAAATTGTGTTGCGCATGCGCGGTAAATGTATTTAATAAATATTGACACCCAAATAGTGTCACGAGTAATGAAACAATACGTGGCGCCCCGATGTATAATCCGCCATCGGTCGGGGTGTTACAAAAGCTATAGTAGGGTCTGAGGAGAGTAAGATGTAGACAGCCTTACCTCTACCCCATAAGGATAGAGAGGCTGGTTCCGGTGAGACCCCCGGCTCGATAGTAGTTTTGCATCAAGCCTTGGACATAAGGCACATAGCACTCAATCATCGGGACACCGGCTGATCGGTGCATGTACCCTTGTCTTTCGGCTATCAACGCTACTACATGATGCCTGATTAACCGTCCGTCACTTTTTAACGTTATTTTCACGAGATTAATAAAATAACGTCAAAATTAGTGCGACCGACGAGGTTAAAGGTTGGAATTAATACACAATAAAGGAAAAAAATTAAAGGAAAAAAAAGAAAAAAGGTGTATAAAAAAGACTCAAAAAACAGGCGGGTGAAATCCATCCAATTGCTCTTCGATGGGGAGTAGTTCCAAAGACGATTCCGCCACCGACGCCGACAACCGCCGCCGTCCAGACTTCAATTACTCCGACGGCGAGAGAGTCCTCGCGTATCACGGCCCTCGCATCTACGAAGCAAAGGCATGCTCATTACTTAAACCCTTTTCTTTATCTTTCACTCGCATCTCACACTCTTCATTTCCCTAATTTCATCGCACAAGCACCCACCTTTGTCTCACTTTCATTCAATTTAAGTTTAGATCTTGAATTACCCACAATTTGGTGGGCGAATTGGAGAATTTTAAGACAAACCCAGTGTTTGTTTGGGTTAATTAGATTGGTTAGGGTTTTGTTACGTGGGTTTACTCGAGCATTGACGAATTGGATTCTAGGGCTTGCAATTTTGTAATGCTAAAAAGTTTTGATTTTTGGGTTTTTGTAATGTGGGTTTTAAGGAAATTGATATTAGGGTTTTGTTGTTTGTGGGTACTCGGACGTTGACGAATTGGATTCTAGGGCTTGAAATTTTGTAATGCTAAATAGAAATAATAATAAAAATTTATGATTTTTGGGTTTTTGTAATGTGGGTTTTAAGAAATTTGATATTAGGGTTCCGAATTTATAAAGTGCAAAAAATTGATTTTTGTTACCAAACAGTTTAGTTTTTTTCGTACGCGTGCTTTAGGGATGTATGTAATTGTGCAGGGTAAACTTGAGATTGGGTTATGTTGCAAGATCAGACTCTTTATCTTTGAATAAAGCTTAGGATATGGTTGAAAAGGTGCCTATTAAGGAATTTGGGAATCCCGACTTGGATTTTCAGAGAGTCGTATGGGAACTTTCAGATTAATTAAAAGTTATTTGGTGGTTTCCCAAATACTTTAGTCGGATAAGACTCTATGATTAAAAGTTCTTTGATTGGTTAGGGTTTCGTTATGTGTGGTTACTCTCACATTAACAAATTGAATGAATTCTAGGATTCTCGTTATTGCAATGAAAACAGAATTTATGAAATTTCTATGAATAGTTAGGTTTTCGTAATGTTGCGTTTTAAGAAAATTGATATTAGGGTTCGGAATTTGTAAAGTACAAAAATTGATTTTTGTTCCAAAATAGTCTACTTCTTGCCATACGTGTACTTTAGGGATGTGCGTAATTGTTAGTTATTGGAGTGATGGATCAATCACAATAATCAATATACCTTTTATTGTTATCGGTAAGATGATGTTTTGTATTATTATTGTTCTTGTAACGCTAATATTTACATAACGTGGTTATCTTTTCATTATACAATACAACTGTAAAATTTGCTAGATGTTTGCAGCATTAACTAAGGTTGAACTTTGTTTTAAGCTAGATAAAGGCACTGCAGATGAATTAGCTCTAAAATAAAGCATCTATATTGATGAAGCCTGCATGACATTAATAGTAAAGGAGCACGATGAACATGTTGTTAACTGTTAACTCTTATTAATTGTTTGTTAAGTTTTGGCTTTGCTGTTAGTTGTATTTTGCTATACGTATTGAAGGTTTAGGTACTTATAAATTAATTTTTACTTTTCTTATAGTCACAGTAGAATGATATTGAGTACTTACAGTATTTCTATGCTTTGTTTTTTCCTTTGACATTAAAGGTCCAAAAGACGGAGATACGAAAAAATGAATGGAAATACTTCGTGCATTACCTTGTAAGTTCGATACTTTCTTTTTATTTTGCTTTACCGTCCCACAAGGTTGCATTTGCTGCAAGACGTTCATATTTTAGTTTTCGAACTGGTGCAAAGTGGTATTTATCATATTTTGACATTAAGTAATAGAATATTTTCTTTCTGTTTTACAGGGTTGGAATAAAAAGTAAGTTTTTTTTGTGCCCATGCTATCGAAACGGGTTTAATTTTATCCAAAAAGTGCATAAAAATGGTTGTGAAGCTTTAATATTGTTTGATGACAGCTGGGATGAATGGGTCGGTGCTGATCGTCTGATGAAACATACCAAGGAGAACATTCAGAAGCAGCAATCCCTTGACCAAAAACAGGGTGTTGACAAGAACTCTAAATCTGGACGCTCAACTCAAACTAAGCCGAAAATACTAAATGGTATTTTCTCTAATAATAGTAATAATAATAACTCACATTGATATACGAACTCTATGAATAACAATTAAATTTTCGTTTTACTCAGATGCAAAAGTGGAAAAAGAGGATGTGAAAAGTAGTGGTATACCCTGTTATGAACTTTACTGTATAATCATTTGTAATTCAGTTTATTCATATTTTGGAACTTATAACTGCCAATATGTTTCTATTTGCATGTTACTTCAGGGGCAAAAGGGAAGAAGAGAAAGAGTGATTCAAGTACAGAGGTAAATTCATATATCTTGTATAAGCTAGTGTTATATGTCGATTAACCGATTTATCACCGATATTAGTGTTTTAAGTCTTAGTTATCAATTTTTAGTGTTCAATGTTAGTGTTTTAAGTCTTAATCAGTTCCGACTTGCTACGATTGTAGTGTTTTGCAAGTTTCAAAAGCTTAATTTGTTAATGGTAGAAGAGTATTCTAAATTATTAGTGTTAAATTGCTATATATATATATATATGAATTTTTCATGATATTAAAATTACCAATATCCCACCGCGATAACCGATATCTCAAATATCGGTCCTTAACTGATATTCGATACTTTTCCGCATTAACTGCGTAGGTTTTAGCTCAGTTATCTTGCTTCATTTATGTTCGCTAACCGTTTGTTTATATTATTAACGAACGAACATAAACAAGCATGTTCATTTTCTTAACAAACAAGCACGAACAAGAAAGCCCAGTTCGTTTAATTCGTCGTGTCTAATCATTTGTTTGATGAAAGTTAAACAATTAAATACGAATATGCTTTACTCTTCTTCGTCTGGCTCGTTTACAAGTCTACTGATTGATGGGTGCTATTTGTGTCAGAAGGCAAATGCATCTGTTGAAAAGCCGGTAAAGATTCAAATTCCATCAACTTTAAAAAAACTACTTGTGGATGATTGGGACTTTATTAATCATCAAGACAAGGTACGTATGACTTACATCGTTCTTTTTTTTAACCGTTATCTAAACTCCCAATTATTAACCTTTTTCTTTTCAGCTCGTGAAACTTCCTCGTTCTCCAAATGTTGATGACATATTGGCAAAGTACCTTGAATACAGGTCAAAAAAGGATGGCATGTAAGCTCACAATTACAAAATCTAATTTGTAACTATTTCTTAAAAATAAAGGTTTATTGTTGATTTTGTTTGCACGAATGCAGGATGACGGATGCGGTTGGAGAGATATTAAAGGGACTAAGATGCTATTTCGACAGGGCTTTACCGGTTATTCTTTTATACAATAAGGAACGTAAACAATTTCAAGAACTCGTTACAGATAATGTTGCTCCTTCAACAGTATACGGTGCTGAACATCTTCTGCGCCTCTTTGGTATATGCTTCCTTATTAACGTTTAACAACTCGGGTCTTTTTTATTATTGTTTTGTGTTTTGTGCAATTATTTTCTAAAACTGTTTTCTTGTTTACGCAGTTAAGTTACCCGAGTTATTGCCATATGTTAACATAGAAGAGGATCTGGCCATGCGTTTGCAGCACAAATTTCTCGACTTCCTCAAGTATGTTTTTGTATTGCGTGTATATGATAATATGATATGCGTTAAAACAGGCTGACCGTGTTGTATGGTGCTATTGTAGGTTTTTGCAAAAGAATCAAACATCATTCTTCATTTCTTCTTATGACGGGTCAAAGGATTCTGACAGCTCAGCAGGGAGGGGTAAAATGAGTCAGGAGTAGAGTTATTACTCCTTCAACTTGTGATGTAACATTAGGTGTTGTCATTTTTAACCACCAGCAGCAGATGTGATAGTTTCTTAACAATCTACCAATATTCTGCAGTGTAAACTTTGTTGTAGCATAACCTCATTCTTTTCCTTTTTTTATTGATATTGAACCTTTTTTCTTTTTCAGAAAATCACGAGAATTATCGCCTTTTAGGTATATAAGCTCGAAGTTTATGTCTATGCTTGAGCTTGAACTTACTAAAAGCCTGAATTAAACGAGTTCTAGTTGCTAGATAACAACTTGACTTGTATCACATGAACGTAAATGAAAATATAACGATAATTTCTAGTATATACAATACAAGTATTTTAGATTAGACGTACCGTTTTTAAATTTCTGTTTTCACACTTGTTATATCTTCCAATGGAAAGTACGTAACTTTATAGACGCATAAAAGTAAATTATAGTCGCTTTTATTACGGATTTGCAGCACCGATGGGGATGGATGGGTGGGTGGCGTTCTTATCGATATTGTCCGAAATCCTACCGGATGCATAGACGATGTTGTCATTTGAAGCCCATGAATAAGAAAAACAATGACAACATTCTTGGTTGCTAAAAAAACAATATTTCATGTTTCTTCTTTTTGTCTTTTCATGTTATGTTCCATGCTTATTATTTCAAATTTTATTGCTTATTTTGAAGCCATACTTATCAATTAGTTATTTGAAATTTTCTTTGTATCTAAAGCAAAATCCATAGACTTGCTTGTGTTGATGGCATTTAAATGCTTATTAGAGGTGTATAAAACAGGTTGTTTTCTCGCCAACAGGTTTAGGAGAAATAATGTTCGAACCTATTAAATCAGTTGGGGCCGGGATCCAAATCGGGTTGGCACAAAAAAATCATTTTTTGGACATATTTTTCAGGTCGAAACCGTTTTTAGAGAACGATACTACGAACTCGCATACGGACTAGCGGGTTGGGTTGGGCCCAAATCGATTTTTTGTACACCATTGCTTATGTTATGCCAACCTCAAATGATTTTATTTGAACTACGAATAAATTAAATGTACACATTAAATTACATAAGGCATGGGTTTTCGTAGCTCATAATACTGATAAGTAAGCCGTGTTCAATAACCCGCTGGTTAAATAGCTTTCGGAAATCAGGCGTTGTTAAACAAGCAGGCTATGTGGCATGACGGTATGAGTGGGAACATAACCCACCACCCTCAGGGACCGCGGATGCACAGTATGACACGCTCCGACATAACTACGTATTTGTAATATCTAATGCCTAATTAAGAGTAGGGAGTTACAAGAGATCGACAATAAGCCAATTACCAATTCATAGCTTTGAATCAAGTAGTAGAAGTAGGGTTGAGCAAGCCTTAACCCGTTAACCAAAATTAACTGACAATTGGAGTGCCACTGAACTGAATTAACTGATAACCGACAGTTA
Organism: Bidens hawaiensis; assembly: GCF_021521415.1. Lineage (NCBI taxonomy): Eukaryota > Viridiplantae > Streptophyta > Magnoliopsida > Asterales > Asteraceae > Bidens > Bidens hawaiensis. Next base: position 89,351 of record NW_027494509.1, on the reverse strand, counting down.
TGGTTAAGGTTATTTGATAAACCGATTAATCAGTTATGGTTATGATTAAGGACGTTCCATAATCGAACCAACCGAACCGAGAAGACTTAAAGCATGCTTACAAGATGAATATATGTATATACGTGTCAATGTTGTAACGAAACCATGAGAATTTGTATATATATATATCAAGCTTCATGCAATTCCCGTTAGATGTTATCGATTCTTTTCCGTGTTCATTTAGTTTAAACTTGGTTTGGTTAATCAAATGAAACCGAACCATAACCGAGCTTTATAACTGAAAGTGATATGAAAGAATTTAATAGTGAATAAAAAATGTGGACATAATGTGACAGATATGTTGCAATGGTGGTGTCATGCATGCTACCATGCAGCCTCTATAACTTGATCTCCAATAACGTACTCCATCGATCATCAATGGCGTCAACGATGACCGCCCTTCGTCTTCCTACTTCCCTCACTCTCTCTTCTAATTCTCTCGCCAGAAGACCAAGGTTCCGAGCCAACAACTCACTCCATCACATTCTTCACAAATCCATATTTTTTTCACACCAACCCTTACCTACTTGCCATTTCCGTATAAATTGCCATTCGAAAACCACCACCGGGCATCATGATCATGATCACTCTCACTGTCGTCATCATCATCATGGCGGTGAACTAAAGCTTACGGAATCACAGGTGGCGTTTGCTGAATTCGCAAGGGCAGTCAAGTGGAGTGAGCTTGCTGATTTCTTAAGGGAACATGTGGAGCTCTGTTGCTGTGTGCCCTTACTCTTCTCTTCAACATGCTCTACCTCTTGTTGCTTTCCCTCTTGTTGGGGTACATACTCATTTATTTCCCTTTTGCTTTCTTTAACATGCATGCCCTAAGTTCAATTTCATCACATACCATGCACCGTTACTTAGATGTAATTAAGTAATTGCTGGTGGGATCGAAAGTTAATATTCGTACACATAAACTTATAGTGAGTGATAAACACATCCTCACTGAAAACATGAATAGGCCAGTCTTAGTTTAAAGAGGTTCACAATTGCCGTAAAAGAAATTAACATATTGTTATGTCAGTGTAGCTAGAGTGTTGTGTAGAATCATCACCTCGGATGTCAATATAGTAAAGTTAGTTTTTTTGCATGCATACAAATCTCAGAGCGTTTACGTATCGTTTCTTATCTTTATTCATATAATTTAACTTAAAAACATCCTTTTTTAAATTTATTTACATTTTCTATAAAAGTAATCCTAATCCTTATCCACATTCCTATAATATTCCTAACTATCATTACATATTATTTTATCAAATAATGATTTCTAATAATATTTTATAGAACTTTAACTATCTAAGAGCATCCACACCCATAAACCAATTCAAACCTTCACATCATCGCCACATCATATTCTAAAATTTTCACCAAAAAACCTCACTTTTTCTCCACCCATAAACCAATCTAAACCCAATTAAAATATAATAAATATTTGTATATATGTGTATGTATATATATGATTTGTGTGTAGTGGTTGTGATGGGGCCACTACAAACCCACCTCTCAAACGTTTGAGAATGTAAACCAAACCTAACACAAACGTTTGTCTCCACCCATAAACCAATCCAAACCACATGCCATGTCACAAAAAACCAATGGGTGGAGATGCTCTAAATAGTTTTGGGGCAGTATATTTCTAACAAACTTTACAAGCAGCTACAATAGTCAAAAAGTTGACTCAATCTGTTCAATTTGAAGCACTAATTAATACTACTAAATTACTACTAGATGCATGTAACCATAATATCTAAATACAACATGCAACCAAGGATGGCAAGTAGCTACAATCCTATTGCAAAGTGCAAACTAACTACTTGCATGTATCGCCCAAAGAATGCCGAATTCTCTTTCCCCTAACATATGAAGATCATCCTCTTTCACATGACAGATAACTATTCTTCATCTTAATAACTCATATAATGTATCCGTAAAAGATGCATACGGGATAGGGGTGTCATTTGAGAATTTTATTAAGGTTTTAAGCTTCTCCAGTCAGGTTGTTCAGGTTTATAGTTGCTAGAAAATTACCTGAAAACCGACCCATTGTAGATTCAGGTGATAGGGTTTCGGGTTAGAAGGGTTGGGTTAATTGGTATTCGGTAGACTATTGGGCTTGAATAATAGTGTGGTCTTTGGGGTGATGAGTCATCAACACGTGTCAACTTTTGGTGAATCAGATCGTTATCTACCACGTGGCAATACTGTGGTGGTTTCTTCACGGTAAGCGATGGACCGTCGGCATACTAGATATCTGTCCATTGCCCTTGATGACTTTTGGGGGACCGTCGGCTAAATGGTAGCAGTCCGTTGGGACAGCTTTGGCAAAATTGTAATTAAGTCCATGAAGTGATCTTTGACTTAATGACTACCTAGACTTTCAACTTCCAAAATGGTCATTTTTGGCACGAAATCTTGGAAATGTTACAGGAATCAGAGCTCATACTCGATTGTAAGTCGTGTTCCATACCGGTTGGATAATTAGACGTTAGAAATTAGGCGTTAGGGTGTGTTTGATTTGTAAAAGCGTTTTTTAAGTAACTGGATTTTTTCAAAGAAATTTAAATTTGCAAATAGATTTTGAATTTAAAGAAATTAGATTTTACAAGAAAAATGAATTTGTAATGAATTTGACTATAAAACAATAATATTGAAATTGAAATTATCACTGCACACAAGGCAGTCGCATCATTGGCAAATACCTCACCGCCACCACTAGCTAGCCTAACATCGATCTCACACCCTTGCTGCCACACCCCCTATTGATCGCCACCAACACCAACACCACCACCTCTGCCATCACCACCCCAACCTACTGAGTGTCAATGCCAATTGGTAGATGTACGCCGAGAAAACTATTTAAATCTTTATATAGATTTATTACCTAAGAAAGTAAAAATATAAAGACTAAAAGTGGATTAATGCATTACATTTTTCCCCAAGAACAAAGGAAAATAAAAATAAATGCTTACGAATGTGGTTTAGGTAAACGGGCATGTACGCTGATAAAACTGGTCTCCTAATCAGCCGCATTTCCAAATACCCTTCTCTATGTTGGTCCATACATGGATAACCGTCTCATTCCAAATAATAACAAACATTATAAGTTGGCCAATAATAATCCATATGTATAATAAAAAAGCCCAAAATAACTAATGGATTTGGTCAATAAACCCAACCCAATTAACATTTTTAAACATACCAATTAACATTTTTAAACATAATACCTAAATAAAAATTCAATAAAAAAACGAAAACAATGACCAGTCAATCTTTTTCTATCGACCAGATGAGTACGTCCTTCGTCTCATCGCCTTCGCTAGTTCGCCTCAAGGCTTCAACCATTGCCTCACGGCCTCAGTGCCCACCTGTCGGACTTCAACCTGACAACAACGACCGACCGACTCTTTCTTTTTATTTAATATGACTGTGTTTTTATGAATGTTAATGATGTATACTTTTGTTATGATAATGATATTACATTTTATTTATTTGACCAAATGACCGACCCGATCTATCTGGGTCCGAAAACTTTAACGCTGGAAAAGAATCAAACACCAAAATTCCCGAACACATAGGAAAAATATTCTGGTAACGAGAGTAAATCACGACATGCTCAACGTCATCACCATTCCCAAGTGTTAAATCAATATAAAAGAAAAGCGGTGGAGCAAAATGAAGAAGCAGATTATGTGGCATGATGGTATGAATCTAATGCCTAATTAGTACAACTTTAATAAAATAAAGTTGAATTAATAGTGATAATAAAAAATGTGTAGGATCATGTGGCGGATATAGGGCGTGTGGCCATTATGTATACCGATAATATACACACCACCAGAAAACAAAAGCGTGGGGCATGCTGCTTCTATTCTTCTCTGCTATGAAATAATAATATAACTGGGATCTCTCTTTAATAATCATCATCAATGGCGTCAACGATCTCTTCTTCTTCTTCTTCTTCTCCTCCATCAACAATGACCACTCTCCGTCTTCCTACTCTCACTCTGTCTTCCAATTCACTCACCAGAAGACGCCGATTCCGAGTCAACTCACTCCTTCACAAATCCCTAATTTTTTCCCCAAATTTGTTTTCAAAACCCTTACCTACTACCACTCGCATTTTTTATATTAACTGCCATTCAAAATCCACCGATCATGATAATAATAATCATCACCACCACCACGATCACGATCATGATAATCATCATCATCATCATCACCATCATTGCTGTGGTGAATCCAGGCTTACGAAGTCACAGGTGGCGTTTGCTGATTTGGCCAAGGCGGTTAGGTGGAGTGAGCTTGCGGACTTCTTGAGGGAGCATTTGGAGCTCTGTTGCTTCTCCACTGCCTTGTTTTTAGGTGCTGCTGTCTGCCCTTACTTGCTCCCCAAGGCTTCCGTCAAGCCGGTTCAGCATGCTCTGGCTCTTGTTGCTTTTCCTCTTGTTGGGGTAATTATTATTTTCTTTATGTGTGCCTTAGGTTTTTAATCATTATTGCTTATTTCCTTAAGTTTCATCATATGATGAGTTAGGATTTTTGAGTGATAGCATTTTGCATAGTTGTCTAAGGCCTAAGGCGCTTAATAAGCGATGCTCCGACATAAGCAAGGCGCGTGTTTCGACATAAGCGTATGAGGTTTTAGGGTTTTTGACATGTTTTTGGGCTTGTTTAAGGATGGTTCCATGCCATTGTTAGATGTTTTTGACCACTTTGCCTGGAATTTGCTCAACTTTGCCACAATTTTCAGCATTTGGCTGCAGTGGCGAAGCTTGGGCTAAGACACCGGGAGAGGGGGGGAGGTGACTCCAAAATGTATAAAAAGTTTCATAAACAAGGGGGGCCGGGCTCAAAATTTCGGTCGAAAACGGCTAAATTTACACTACGCATAAAAAATTTCAGACAAAAAACGAGTAAATTTACGCTACTGCGCAAAAAAAACGGGGGACCGGGGGGGGGGGGGGGCTTTGCCTCTGTTTGGCTGGAATCTGACCAAAATCTGGAAGGAATTTCGCCTGAAGGTGACGGTAAGGCGTTTTCCCTGCACCTTGCCTCGCCTGAAGGACTTTTGGCAACATAGCATTTAAGAGGATCTCTCTAGACAGTAATTTTTATTTAGATGATGTGTTCTAATGCTGGCTAGCGTTGATCTTGAAGTGATCGGCTATTCCTTTCTATACAAGAACAAATTGTACAGAGTGAATATTGCTACTTTTGGTTAAATTATATTTCTAGCATAGTTATTAAGCGCCCTCGCTTCTTGCGCCTAGGCCCATTTTTCAGGTGAGGCTCAATAAATGCCCTTCTAGTTCCTAGGTGAGCGCTTTGGCATTGTCTATGACAGGATCATGAGAAGATAAAAGCCGAGCAAAAGAAACGCAAGGAGTGCAATTGAAACTTAGATCTAAGAGAGGCCAAAGGAATTACATTGAACATTTTGCTATTCAAGTTTTAGAATTACTGTAGAATCTTGACTATTTTAGAACTTTTAGTACTAATTAGATGATGCTAAATGTTATATAGTAGCTTTTGTTTAATGTGTTTGAAGAATAGTTTTATTTTCATATACATAATATATTTTTAGTTATTTTATAAAGGTTCTCTTTTTTTCTCAGGCCCTCGCTTGTTTTGCGCCTTGCGCATAGGCCCCAGACAAGGCCTATGCGCCTTGAGTGGCCTAGCGCATTTGATAACTATGATTTCAAGTGGTTTTTAGGTTTCAATTTTCAAATTCCTTTTTGGTTTAGATGCTACAGTTTAACTGTTTGACTCAAAAAAGTCATATGAATCCATAAATCTAGTATAGATTAATTCCTAGGGTAGAGAAAAAACAAATGAAAGAGACGAAATCAAATTATCATAGGTAGAGGGAGAGAGGTTAGGTAGAATTTTCTTAAATTTCATGTTATGCACTTGCGCCCGAATTGTATGGTTAAATTTGGTTAGAATGTAATTTTAGCTATTTGTATAGTGACAATTTAAGATAGTAATCGATGCCCATAAAATACAAACAGAAAGCATGGTACATGCTAGACTGAAGGATTGAAAGTGTGAAGGTGTTATTAGGCAATTAGGAAAATCTTCCGGTACAATACACGGGGTGTAATACTGTAATGATACAAGTTGTGTGTATACTTAGTTGAGAAGCTGAGTTTGTAGTTTCTTCTTTTTGTTTAATTGGCAACTTGAATTGGCCAGAAATTGCACCCTTTAAAACGAACAAAATTTCCTTTTTCTTCAATTCTAGTTCCTCCTCTCTGTACTCATGTATTATTTGGAAGCTTTTTCACTCCGTTAAGTCATTAACTGCTTAAGGTGGCTTTATTGGTTTCCTATTCCAGGTGTCGGCTTCATATGATGCACTGTTAGATATTGCTGGTGGGAAAGTTAACATTCATGTACTGATGGCTCTTGCTGCATTTGCATCTGCATTTATGGGAAACTCACTAGAAGGAGGCTTGCTTTTAGCAATGTTCAATTTGGCTCATATAGGTACTAAATGCGGCATTCACATTTTTGGACGGAGTATGTTGTTTACCATATGGCTAACATATGATAGATAAAATAAACTGCAGCTGAAGAGTATTTCACCAGCCGGTCAAAAGTTGATGTCAAGGAGTTAAAGGAAAACTATCCAGAGTTTGCCCTTGTGCTTGAAGTCAACAACCAAAAGTTACTTAACTTTTCTGATTTAAAATACCATGAAGTCCCAGTTAACGAGTTAGAAGTTGGATCGTTTATCTTGGTTAAAGCTGGAGAGGTATGCCTATGAAATTGCTATCATTTTGATTCTTTTTATATTATGTATTGAAAATGCAATAACTTTGATTGTTTTTTGGTCAGTCGGTTCCTGTAGATTGTGAAGTTTTCAATGGCAGGTCAACAATCACAATCGAACACTTGACCGGCGAAGTGAAACCGGTAGAAAGAGATGTTGGTGACAGCATTCCAGGTGGCGCAAGGAACATAGACGGTATGATGATTCTCAAGGTATCTGTTTCTCAACTATAAACATTTATTTTTGTTGCATATTCTTTTCATAATATTAACTTATGTTACTTAACAGACAAAGAAAACATGGAAAGAATCTATGCTGAATAAGATAGTGCAACTGACAGAAGAAGCCCAACAAAGGAAACCAACGCTTCAAAGGTGGTTAGATCAGTTTGGTGAGAATTACAGCAAGGCAGTTATTATTCTATCGGTTTCAGTTGCCCTCATTGGCCCTCTTCTTTTCAAGTGGCCATTTTTTAGTACTCCAGTTTGCAGAGGTTCATTTTACAGAGCATTAGGGCTCATGGTTGCAGCCTCACCGTGTGCTTTAGCTGTGGCTCCATTGGCTTATGCAACTGCAATCAGTGCCTGTGCCAAAAAGGTACTAATTTTTTTAGGTTAGCAATTTTTGTCATGGGCCTGTTAACATAACATGACACGGAGTTAAACAGGCATGGGTTTGAGCTTAACAGGTTTCATGTCATAAACAGGTCTACATGTTTAAGGCATGATCAATATCGTGCCTAAGCTGATCTTAACCTGTTTAGATTCGGTTATACCTATTTATATTTATAATGTTTTTTTTTTTAAATTACATATGCTATGTATTGTTAGTTAAGAATTTTATGGACCTTTGCTAAGAAAATGTTAAGGATTCTTCTTGAAGGATATCATTATTATGGATTTTTTTTTATCTTGTTAGGCTATGTGAGTGGAGGGCTACAAAATGAGGGCGATTTTCGACACGTGGCGCCACGTCAGCAAAGGGGCGATTTTCATTTTAGGGGTGTAGTGGTGTTGTAGCCCAATATATATATATTACACACAACATATTAAAAAATTATTATTTCCAAACTCAAACCCGGCGACAAATACATGCCCCCCCTACCCATGCTGCCTCTCTTATCCCCGGGGGGGGGGGGGGGGGGGGGTTATCGCCCACTACATCATGCCTTAGTTTTTAACCCCTATTAAATGTTCCGGGTCTCGGATGTTGTGTCCCTACATAAGTGATATAAATCGAGTTAAACAGATCGTGTTGTGTAACACGTTATTTGTATTTATAATTTTTTTTTAAAGTTTACATATGCTATGTATTGTTAGTTAAGAATTTTATGGACCTTTGTTAAGAAAATTTTAAGGATTCTTCTTGAAGGATATCATTATTATGGGTTTTTTTTTTTTTTTATCTTGTTAGTTTTTAACTGTATTAAATGTTCCGGCTCGTGTGATGCCGTGTCACTAAATGTCTAGATACGTGACATTAATCGTGTTAAAACAGATCATGTTGTGTAACACGTTTATAAACAGGTTCATGTCTGAAGAAAATGACACGGTTAGTTTATGATGTCGTGTTCGTGTTTGACACCCATGTTAGTCGTGTCATGTCTGACCTGTTTAACACGTTTAGAGTTTTAGACCTGTTTTGCTAGCCCAGTCTTTTTTATACTTTTTGGCTTGTACTAAAAATGACCCATCTTGCCACCTGTCACACGTGCAGGGAATATTGCTAAAGGGAGGACATGTTTTTGACGCGCTAGCTTCATGTCATACGGTTGCATTTGATAAGACCGGGACATTAACAACGGGAGAGTTTATGTGCAAAGCAATCGAGCCGATACACGGACACAAAGCTACAACTTCTTGTTGTGTTCCCACTTGTGAGAAAGAAGCCCTTGCGGTTGCTGCTGCTATGGAAAAAGGCACCACTCATCCAATCGGAAGGTATTTCTGACATTATTGAACATGTAAATGCCATGTTTCTTTTCATTGATTATAATATGTCAACCATACTTTCTGTTTATGTATTTTATAATATATTGTAGAGCGGTGATAAATCATAGTCTAGAAAAAGAGCTTCCGGCTGTTTATGTTGAAAGCTTTGAGAATCTCCCTGGTCGAGGTCTTTACGCTACACTATCTAGCATTCAGGTAGATACAAATTTACAAACTGTTAAAAAGCCAACATACTTTCTGTTTTTCTTGTAAAAGTCCCTTGACAATTTTTTGCACGTTAAAAACGAGCATACTTTCTGTCTTTCTCGTATAACTTCCGTAACGATATCTTGCACATAAAACACCAACATACTTTTTTCAGTTGTTTATCTCTTAACATTTTAAATTGTAAAAGAAATCCATTAATTATGATTGGATGAAATAATGAAAACATTATTTGACAAATTACACTATAATAGTGAATTAAAGAATTTGTTTATAACCTTATAATGATTTTAAATTTTATATAAGCCATCTTATATGTGTTTAGTTGTCTCTAAACTTTTGAGTTATGCCATCTAAGCTCATGTATTTTTATTAGGGGAAAGTGAATACGGTGCTGTTAGCCGTCTAAGCTTACACGTAAAACCTATCAAATCTACGTAGTTTTGATTAAAATTTCTAAACCCAATTAATTAACTACTTCATAAAATTACTCCCCTAATTATGTACTTGCTTGTTGATAAACATCATCTTCTTCAATCCTTAGTTTGATCACATAAATAAACACAAGAATTTGTAATTTCAAATATATAAGTTCAATCCAAAAGAAAGTTTTTATGTGCATAGGAAATTAATTTGATTTTGGATTTCTGATCTAGAACTTTAGTTCAATACTTCAAAATCTGAATTGAATGACAAACCTTGAATCTTTTGCTAAGACCACTACCAAATCGGAGAATAAGGTATGAAGCAAGTCTTCCAACTAATAATTTCAACAGCACATAAAGTTTTCCAAACGATTACCATCAAATTAATTATTATCAATTGAATAAACAGTTGCTATTAACTATGTAGAATCTAAACTTGTGTGTCAACAGAGATTAGCGAAGAGTGCCCAAATAAATAAACTAAACTTTGATAAATGAATATAGAGTCACCATAAAATTAATTTCAACTATGAACGGACAAGGAAGTGATTTCATGAACTTGCGTGTCAACAAGCAGAGAAGGATAATACAAGCAAATTAGGGGCGCGATTTATGAAGTTGTTTAATTGATTTTAGGGAATTTTAATCAAAACTACGTAGTTTTGATGGGTTTCGCGTGTAAGCTTAGACGGCTAACAGCACTGTATTCACTTTCCCCCTTTTTATTATATTGTTTTTGAAAGATTATTTGTTATTATCAACTTATTGAATTAAAAGATGGAAAAGAAAAGAAAAATATCGAACAGACTTTGCCTTGCCACATGTCCAATTTTAAACATAAATTCATCTTCATTCTTTCCTAACATAGTCTTATAAGGAAAAGAAAAAAAAAACTTACAATTTTGTGCAAATTTAACATGTGGAGGGAATTTAAAGTTCAAAAAACTGTTAAGGGACTTTTATGAAAATATACAGAAGGTATGCTGGTTTCTATTGGCAAAACTTAAGGGACTTTTATGAGAAAATACAGTGAGTATGTTGGTTTTCTTTTATAGTATTTTCTCTTATTTTTTACTTTTTGTTCGGTTATAGCCAGGTTTTGAAGGTCGCCAAGAGTTAAAAGCGTCACTCGGTTCGGTTGAATACATCACATCACAATTCATCACTACATCCGAATCACAAAAGATTAAAGATGCGGTAATCAAATCTTCATATGGAACCGACTTAGTTCGCGCTGCACTCTCGGTCAACAACAAAAAGGTAACTTTGTTTCACTTTGAGGATAAACCGAGAGTCGGGACAAAAGATGTCATCTTGGAATTAAAACAACAAGCAAAGCTTCATGTAATGATGTTAACGGGTGACCACGAGCATAGTGCACGTAGAGTTGCTAATGCAGTTGGGATAGATGAAATTCATTGTAGCTTAAAGCCAGAGGATAAGCTCAATCATGTCACCAACATCCCTAGAGATACAGGTCATCATTCTATTATAAAAAATGTACCCATACAAAACTAATAATATCAAATATGCCAAATTCATTAAGAATATTTAATGAATGACCATTTTACCTTATTTCTATACTTAAAAATCTCATATATGCTTATCTTTAACTTCAAAATTTAAAGCAGCCACAGGTATATTGTGCGACAAGAGTTTCCCGACTAAACTAAAGGGAAAATTCTATAGAGTGGCAGTTAGACCTGCAATGCTATATGGAACAGATTGTTGGGCCATCAAGAAGGCACAGGTGCGGAAGATGGAGGTAGCAGAAATGAGAATGCTACGTTGGATGTGTGGGCACACAAGGCTAGACCGAATAAGAAACGTTGTGTTTCGCGAGAGATTAGGGGTGGCGAACATAGCAGACAAGATAAGAGAGTGGAGATTGAGATGGTTTGGACATGTAAAGAGAAGACAGTCGACGAATCCTGTTAGATCCGTAGAAAACATTACTATAGAGGGGAGGAGGGGTAGAGGACGACCGAAATTGACTTGGGATGAGAGGATTAGGCATGATTTGATAGACCTAAACCTCCTCCGAGGACATGGTTGAGGATAGGAATTCGTGGAGAAGTAGAATTAAAGTTAAGGATTTTTAGAGAGAATTGAATATCTTAGGGCTTAGACTTGACTTATTTAGGTCACATACCATAATGGTATTTCCCTTACATATATTATTATTATTATAATTATTATTAGCTTTTATATAGCTGTTAAACTATGACCTTATTATTAATATTATTATAATTAGTAGTAGTTTTTATATAACTGTTAAACTTTGATTTCCTTTATTTTGCTTCATACACATGTACTTAGAGCCGAGGGTCTCTCTGGAAGCCACCTCTTTATTCCTTTGGATAGAGGTACGGTGTGCCTACATCCCACCTTCCCCAGACCCTATCTATAGCTTTGCTGTGGGTGGGATTTTACTGGGTATGATTGATTGATTGATTGATTGATTTAACTTCAAAATTTTTTTTATAAGCATTTTTAGCTTAAGCGTTTTTTCACCCCCTTTTTAACTTTTTTTTATATATTTTAACAATTTTCATTTATAAAAAAACGAACAGAAGTTGGTAAACAGACGTGATAAACCGATGCAATAATATGCCCTGATGCGAAAATATAATGCTGATAAACAGATGGATACATATGCGATTATACCCAATTCGACTATCTGATTCGAGTTAGATTGCTTATCATTAGATTATCATGCGATTATACTTGGTTCGATTATCTGATCCACACATACATATTCGATTGGTTGATTATCTATCGTCTAGAGGACAAAAGAGGAGAGAGAGTGATTCGGTTCGCTTGCTTATCGTTGATGTCAATCAAAAGTCAAATAATAAATAGGGTTTAAACAAGTATAATGGAAAGGTGTAGAATGATCATTAAGTAAAAATTCATTAAAGTTGGGCATAAATGATATAAGTTATTTTTAGTTTTGGTTTGGTATATATAAAATATTTCAATTATATGAGGGTGCATATGAAATTAATCCTAAAAACTAATATACTTGATGATGTTACAGGAAGAGGTCTAGTGATGGTTGGTGACGGTATAAACGATGCACCCGCACTTGCTGCAGCTACGGTCGGTGTTGTGCTAGCGCAACGCGCTAGTGCAACCGCTATAGCTGTTGCAGATATATTATTACTTCAAGATAATATTTCCGGTGTCCCATTTTGTATCGCGAAGGCTCGTCAAACCACCTCTTTGGTACCTTTTTTATTATCATTAATTTTTATTGTAACTTTTAACTTTTTGATATTTTAATTCGATCTATTTTTCTTGCAGGTGAAATTGAATGTTGCGCTTGCCTTAGGTAGCATTATGCTGGCGTCACTTACTTCGGTTATGGGAGTTCTTCCTTTGTGGCTTACGGTATGAAACGAGTTGCAAATTATCATATGAAATATACTTAATAATATACGGACTGTTTGTTATAAATTACGATGTGAATTTGCAGGTTCTTCTGCATGAAGGAGGGACTCTGCTCGTTTGTCTCAATTCTATACGCGCTCTTGAAGAACCGTCATGGTCATGGAGGGAAGATGCGTTACAAATATTCAATAAATTCAAGTCTCTGATCACTTCTGTGACTAAAAACACCCCTAAAATCCAGGCTGCACCCTCTTAAGATTGCAATTACATTAGTTTTAGGTACACCTTTTTCATGTAAATTATGGGCATAGTTGACAGTTATTGAAATGAATAAAACTGAAAACATCGCGTATACGTTGCTGTCGTACACGTTTATTTATTCGAAAGTCAAATGGAGGTTGGTTTTTCTATTAATGAAAACAAAGCAGATAGTTAGTTTGTTGGAAGCTGAAATCACATGAAGGTAGATGGTGATGATGAAGACATGTAACCTTCCATATATTGGTGTCCCTTTGTCACAGTTTAAAGTTGTAACATTTTGCCTTTTGAAGATTGTAAATTGATTATATGGGTTTAGTAGGTATTATTGTTGAGGGTATTTTAGATATTTGGCCAAAAATCAAGTATCTTTGACTCATCCGTACCATCATACACCAGTCCATGTAAAAGATGATTTGATGATGTATAAAGTTGAAAAATATGGGTGAAGTGATACTTCTGTTAAAACTTAAAACCAAAACCGGTGTGTACATGATGCATTGAAATATGTACATTTGACCAGTAGAAGATCAAATCCCGTTTGCTGCGAATATGTACATTTTGACCAGTTGAAGATCAAATCCCGTTTGCTGCGGATTTTCAACTGCAATCTGATCAACATCATAGTTTTTGCTGTTATATTTCGTGTCTGCTAACTAACATATTTTTTGGTTTTAAAAAGATAAGGTTTGACATGGTGCCTAACAGAGGTGCACAAATCGGGTTCAACTGGAAAACCCGAACCGGTTCGAAACCGGTTTTTTCACACCGGGTTGTAAAATGGCACCGGTTCCAATCAAGAACCGGTTCGGTTCCCGACCCGAACCGATGCCCAGATATGCTAACTTTTATGAACCGGGTAGGGTATGAACCGGAACCGGTTTTTACGTAAAAACCGGTTCCACCGGTTTTTTTTGAAATTTAAATATCATAGCCGTTAGGAACCGGTTCCAACGGCTATATAGCCGTTTTTGACCGTTGGAACCGGTTTTTTTAACTATAAATAGGTTATTTTTTTACTCTAAATAGCAAGGTTTGTTTGTGTACTTGTTAAACCACTTCCAAAACTATAAAACACACTCCAAACCACAATTAACCTTAAACCGACAACAAATGGCAACTAATGATGACGTTGTTATGGTGATCGAAACAACAAGATGCCCCGATGTTTGGGTTCATTATGATTTGTGTCTCATGACCGACTCACATGAGTTGGCACGTTGCAAATATTGCTCGAAGTTTCTTAAAGCAGGGTCCAACTCGACATTACGAAAACATACGAATAAGTATTGTCGAGAGAAAAGAAGTTTGGAAGCTAAAAAAACGGAAGTGGGAGAGTCGTCCGGCTCTACAACCCAAAAATAAGTATTCCCGGATTAAAACGACGGACTTTGTTTTTTATGTTTTAGTTGTTATGTTTAGTATCGTTTATGTTTTAATAATGTTTGTAATAGTTATTTTTTAAATAAATAAAATGTTCGTCGTTATTAAAAAAGTAACAAAAATTATTCATGAGTAACAAAAGTAATTATAATAAAACAAATCAAAACTAAATATTAGTTGAACAAGTTACAAATAATTTTACCAAAACAAATAATTACAACTCTTCTTCGTCTTCACCCTCGTCTTCGTTATCGGAAGAAACCCCGTCCTCCGCCTCCTCATCATGAATATGACGCTCTATTGGTATTTCGTCTTCAAAGTTCGCCTTGTGTTGTACACGATCCACCGCATCCAAATGGTTTTTTAGGCAAATGCAAACCTCTAGAGACTCGGGAGTTAGTTTTGTTCTTCGCATAGATAACACCCTCCCACTAAGAGAAAAAACCGATTCGGAAGCAACCGTTGAGGCTTGTACGGCAAGCAAATCACGAGCCATGGTGGATAGAATGGGAAATTCGTTTTGTTTACCTTTCCACCAAGCCAACAAATCAATATTGCGAATTTCGTCGACCGTTGCGCCCTCAACATAGTTTGCTCCACTATATCGACCAAGTTCGCTACTTGGTGTGTTTCCTCTTTGTCTCTTAGATGCCGATTCACGAATCCCATTCATCAAGTTTATAAGTGGGTCATTGCACGGCCTACTAGTTGTTTTTTTTCACAAAAGACGATCTCGTGCTTGGACCATACATTTGAAAATAATGGTCATAAAGGTCTTGAAGGTTTTTGTTGAACTTGTCCTTCGCTTCCGTCGACAACTTCGGGTCAATCTCGTGCATACCTAAGTTGTCGAATATTTCCTCAATCGTTGTTTCAACCCCATTAACATTCCAATAGGGGTTTAATGCGGCGGCACAAGTAAAGACCGCGGTATGTTTTCAAAATATTTTATGAACTTTTCTTTCATCACCGCAACAATATTTTCGAAGAGTTTGTTCTTCTCCGCAAAGCTTTTAAAAACACAAGACATAAAGTACAATTCTTGCAAAACCCAACAACTAGTAGGGTAATAGACTCCCGATAATTTTGTTGTTGGCTTTTTGAACACGTCAAGATACTCCAACAAATAACCGACTTGGACCCAAACACTTTCCGGAAACATATCGGCCTCGCGTTCTTCAACAAGATTGTTATGAAAAGCTTGTAAAGTTTGGCGTTGGGCAAAAGCACACTTTAACATATGACAAGTTGAGTTCCAACGGGTTGGAACGTCCCAATTCGGCCCCAAATAGTTTCTTTCAACCGACTTGCAATAGTTCTTATATTCAAGATGTCTTCTTTTACCACTTTTGAATACATCTTGTAACATAAGTCTAAAGTATTTTAAATCATCACAAATGTTTTCATTGTCAAGACCTATTTGAACAACCAAGTTGATGATATGTGCAACACATCGGACATGAAAGAAAAACCCGAAACAATGTGGTGAATATTTAATGATAAATTTTTCAGCCGCCTTAGTATTGTTTGAAGCGTTGTCAAACGAAATCGAAAATATTTTATTTCTCAAGTTGTAAGTCATTATAACTTCATCAAGTAATTCAAACAATTTTTCGGCGGTATGTGGGAACGGGAAGTTTTCAAAAGCGATGGTGCGTTTCATCAATTGCCATGTCACCGGATCAACCCAATGAGCGGTGACACATATGTATGATTCGGGCAACCCGTGTGGTGCCGACCAAACATCGGTAGTTAAACTAACCATGGCTTCTAAAGAATGAAAAGACTCGATTAACTCTTTTTTAGCACACTCCCACAACCTGATACAATGACGTCTTAAGGTAGTACGACTTACATGTGTGTATCTCGGTTGTAGAGTTTCGCGAATCAACGACGTCAACTCCGGGTCATCAAAGTGGTTAAACGGCAAACCTCGTTGAATAACGAACTTTGCCATTCTATCTTGAACTTGAGTCGTGTTGTAACGAAATAGTGTACCATCTTTACCCAAGTCAATTTGATCGGTCGCGCCAATCCCTTTCAACGCCTTGCAATATGGCTTCTCGATGTGCTTTCTCAAAGTAGAGTTGGAATCGTGCTTTAATATTGAACCACATAGTTTGCAACGAGCCTTTTGATAACCTTCGTCATCCACAATCAAATCCCAATTCTTCCATATGTCTTGGTTGCGGTTATGGTTGACTACCGTAACAACCCTTGGGTCCTCCGTAACAGGAACATGGGCAACAAAAACACTCTTCTTAGCCTTCTTGTTAGTTTTTTTGATGGGTGCCATAATAATATTTAGTTGGATGGTCGGGTAACGGAACGGGTTTGCTAAAGGAGTAGTATTTTAGTTTGTTTTTGAGTTTGGTGGTGAAATTAGTGGTGGAAAACAAGTTATATATAGGTTTGGGCATCAAAAACCGGTTCCAACGGCTATATTACCGTTGGAACCGGTTCCAACGGATCTATTGTCTCTCGAAAACCGGTTCCAACGGCTATATTACCGTTGGAACCGGTTCCAACGGCTAATTGGTGGCTAAAAAACCGGTTCCAACGGCTACTTTGACTTTTGTTTGACTCTTCAAAAAAAACCCGCCGGAACCGGTTTTTCCGGGTACGAACCGAACCGGTTACAATTAAGAACCGGGTAGGAACCGGGTTGGAACTGATACTAACATACAAATATGAGAACCGGGTACGATTTTCGGGTACAAAAATACCCAAACCAGGTATTGTACCAACCGGGTTGGAACTAGAACCGGTTCCGATTCGGTTCCACCAGTTAGGTTCTGGAACCGGTTTTTTTGTGCACGTCTGGTGCCTAATATTAATATTTGTATATTGTTTAACATGTAATGATTGGGGTAAGTTTGAATTTGGAAAGAGACAACGTTGAATGAAAATGACATACACTATTGTTGTAAATTAGGCTAAGGGGTGTGGGGGGCTCTAATGGGGGCGCGAGTGGGGGCTCCAGCCAATAATATTGTGACGTGTGGCAGAGAGAGAAACTGGATAAGATGGGTGTTGGAGCCCCCGTTGGAGCCCCTAGCCCTGGTGTGGAGGGGCGCGAGCAGGGGCTCCAGCGGATTTTTCTTTTTTATTTTTTACAAATTTAATCTAATAATAATATTAAATAATATTAATATTTAATAATAATATTAATAATAACACAAAATCAAAATCAAGATTCATCATTTCATCTTCTCCACCACGCCAGCCACCACTAACCCACCTCCGTACCGCCACCCAAACCCTCCACCACACCACCACCATCATCTTCTCCACCACCCACAACCTCCGATCACTTGTCATCCTCTCATTCTTATTATTCTCCCTCCGTAACCACCTTCTTCTTCATCTTCATGTAAAAAATTTTTTTTTTTTAATAAAAATAAAGAGCCAACGGCTCTATTTCTAAGCCCCAACGGCTCTTCACGCATTCCCAGGCCAACTTTACGCCCATTTTCACCCGCTAGCCCTCTTGCGCCTGCCTTGGTCTGCGTGCTCGCACCCCTCTCGCGCCTCGGTGGTGTGGTGCTCGCGCCCCGGGGCGCGAGCGGATGGGCTCACGCGCCCCCCTCTCGCGCTCCACACTAGAGGTGCACAAATCGGTTTTTTTGAAAAAACCGGTTCGGTTATTAACCGGACCGGTTTTTTTTATCCAGAAAAAAACCGGTTTCGGTTAATAACCGGACCGGTTATTAACCGGTTTTTGTCAATGAAAACTCAAACCGGCCAAACCGGTTTGGACCGGTTTAGAAACCGGTTAGAACCGGTTATTAAACCGGTTTTTTTACAACCGGTTTTTAATAACCGGTCTAACCGGTTAACCGGTTTTTTTTTTTTTTTTTTTTTTTTTTTTGCTTTAGGGTTTAGGGTTTAGGGTTTCGTTGTTAGCATTCTTTGCTTGGAAGATTAAAAACACATAACTTTCATTTATAGCTTTTACATTAAAAATACAAACATTAAATCGTTATCGCATATTCGTAACTCAAAAATACAAACATTAAAGAATGCTTAGACACGATTACATTAACAAGTTGATGTTTGTTACTCATTTTCTTCGCTACCCGATCCCGAGCTATTCCTTAGGTAATCGTCGTACGCGGCTTCTTCATCGGTCATTGGTTGAGTGTGTCCTTGATTGACCTCGTCTTCATACAAGGCCGCCTCATACTCCATTTCCCCCTCGAGTGAGCGTTGATGTTGTGCCCTATCTAAAGAGTCCAAGTAATCCTTGTAGCAAATCGACATCTCTACAGCTGGTGGAGTGAGTCGAGTCCTCCTAATCGATATAACCCTGCCAGAAACAGAAAAAGCAGACTCCGAAGCTACCGTGGAAGCTTGGACCGTTAGTAAATCTTTGGCCATGGCGGCGAGGATCGGAAACTCATCCTCCTTACCTCTCCACCAAGCCAGCATATCAAGACTTCTAAATTCATCCGGAGTCATGTGTTTCACAAAGTTGGTACCACCATACCTTCCAAGTTCACTGCTTGGGGTGTTTACCCTTTGACGTTTACCGGCGTCTTCCCAAATCATGTAGTACATCCCCATTTCAAGGTCGGTTTGGGATTGGGATTGGGCAACAGCTCTTAACGAGTCATGAATTTGGGAAGACGACCCGTGTTTTGTAAGGTAAACATCATACATGTTTGCCAAGGTGGTGTTGAAAGCATTCTTTAAAGTTTGGTTATAATGGGGGTTTTGATCGTCGTTTAACTCTAGCTCATCACAAATTTTTTCTATTAAAGCTTCAACACCACCAACATTGATGCAAGGGTTTAACGCAGCCGCACAGGTCAAAACAGCGGGTAGTTGTTGAAAATATTTTCTAAATTTTTCTTTCATTTTTGCACCCATATCAAAATAAGGTGCACCCCTACAATGAATTTCAGTCAACTTTGTGCACATGACAGCAATTTTTGGTAAAGCAATGGGGCTTGTTGGATAGTAAACCCCGGATAAACTAGTTGTGCAAGATTTAAAAATTTGAAGAACCTCCGTAACGATCTCAATCAATAACCAGTTTCTAGGATCGTACGGTGCACATTTACCCCTATTTGACAAAATTTGATGAAACGCAATTAACGATTGTTTTTGTTGGATGGCTTTCTCAAACATTTCACAAGTCGAGTTCCATCTTGTTGGACAATCCCAATTAGGCCCCAACCATTGACAGTTAGCTTCTTCACAAAATTTTTTGTATCTTGAAAATGTTGAATTGTTGCTAAAAACATCTCGTAACATTCTTTTAAAATTGTTTCTTTGCGTTTCGATCACGTTTAACCCATCTTGCACGGCCAAGTTGATAATATGTGCAATGCATCGGCTATGAAAAAACGCTCCATCACAGATAGGTTTATACTTTAATTTTAAATGGCCAACCGCGGCCGTATTGTTGGACGCGTTATCAAACGATATTGAAAAGATTTTATCTTCAATCTTGTATTGTCGAATGACTTTATCCAAGAGTTTAAAAATATTTCTACCCGTGTGCGGGTAATCAAACAATTGAAACGCAACGGTTCGTTTCATCATTTGCCACGACCGGGGGTCAACCCAATGAGCCGTCACACAAATGTATGAGTCGGGCGAACCATTAGGTACCGACCACACATCCGTTGTTAAGTTCACACCAGTTTGTAAGTTTGAAAAGTATGAAATTAGTTCGGATTTAGCGTTTTTCCATGCTTTAAGACAATCTCTTCTAAGGGTCGAACGACTTACGTGTTGGTAGCGTGGTTGAACATACTTTTGCATCATCTCCGTGAATTGAGGGTTGTCGAAGTGGTTGAAAGGAAGTGATTGTTGAATCACAAAGTTGCCAAACTGTTGACGTACCGCTTCAAGGTCGTACGTAAACACCGTTCCTTGATTCGTCATCTCCGGCTGCGAACTACTTCCGGATTCGTCCTTCAAGACCTTGCAAGAGGGCTTTTCTACATGAGCTCTTAAACTGGAGTTTGCTTCTTTGTTATAAAACTTCAAACAATGTTTGCATCTAGCTTTTTGGGTTCCGTTAGACATTTCGCATAGGTCGAAATGTTGCCAAATATCTTGGTTTCGTTTCGTGGGGATGACCCGAACGACGGTTTCTCCCGTGTTCGAGGCACCCATGTTGACCGATGAAGCAGCACTTTGGGAGGCCATGATAATCGACTACGAATTAAGAGTGGTATACTCGAGTATGAAATAAACGACTACGAAAGAAGAGCGTTTGGAGTTGTATAATCGCGTATGAAATAAACGTTTAGAGCGTTTGGAGTTGTATAATCAAGTGTGATCTAACCAATACCCAACCTAAACTATATATAGATGTTTGTGGGGGTAAAATGGTAAAAAAACAAAAAAAAAACGGCTAAAAAACGGTCAAAAAAAAAAAAAAAACGGCTATAAAGCCGTTTGGTAACGTTCGAAAACCGGTTTAACCGGTTTAACCGGTTATTAAAAAACCGGTTAACCGGTTTTTTTTATAACGGTAATAAACCGGTTATTTTAAAAACCGGTTAACCGGTTTTTTAATAACCGATTATTAAAAAAAACCGGTTATAAAAAAAACCGGTTATAAAACCGGTTTTGGCTCCAAAACGTATAACCGATACGTAAACCGGTTACGTAAACCGGTCAAACCGGTTTTTAAAAAAACCGGTTTTTAAAAAACCGGTTTCCGGTTGAACCGGCCAAACCGGTTCCGTAACCGGTTTTTTTGAACACCTCTACTCCACACCCCTCAGCCTTACCACATTAAGCTTTACAAAAGACAATTTGTGTTGCATTAGCTAGTTAGTTATCAACACACCCAAATTCTCAACCATATTGAAAAACGCTACATTTTTAGAAAATGTCATTTAGTCAAATCTTCCAAAGCTCAAATTTCATTATAATTACTTGATATCATCATAATTAAGATAACAAGGAATCAACATTCAAGGCTGAAAATTAATTATTATTTTTTTTTGTTAGCCAACTTTAAGAGAATTACGTCTACGAGCGATGGCTGAATCTAGGCAACGCAGGGCTGAATCTCGATGGATAAACATTTTTTCCATCCGACCATCAACATATTTAACATAACATACAAACATACTAATACGACTAATCAATCTTGTTAGCCCCAACCCTATTTACCACCGCCGTCCTAAACCCATCATCACCTCCACCGCCGTAATCCCCACTGGAGATATAATTCCTCACCTCCATCCTAATCATCTCTTGCATCACCGCCAAAAACTCCGAATTAAACGAGTTCTCCGGCGGCCGTGGTACCGGCGGCATCGCCGGTTTCGAAACCATCGGAGGATGCGTAACCGACGACGCTTCACCGGAATCAGCTCCGGGAAGCGATAAACTCAACGACGTCGGCGGATCGTACACGTGCACGCTTGAATCGCTGACGTCAGATCCCGACGGACTCCCCGGGTTGAAACAAAACCCCGAAACGGGTACACCTGACCCGGTACTGACGGATCGTTTCAGCAACGGCTGTTGGATAGCAAACTCGTTAAACTCTTCGTTGGTCATCGAACAACTCTTTCTTTTCAAAGTCGAGTTCCAGTGGTTCTTAATCGCGTTATCGGTCCGACCGGACAACAACCGGGCAATCGTGGCCCATTTGTTACCGAACCGGGTATGCGCCCGGAGGATGATTTCGTCTTCTTCAGGTGTGAAGGCGCGGTGCTCAACCTGCGGCGAGAGCTGGTTGCACCACCTTAGCCGACAGGACTTGCCGGATCTACCTGGGATGGTTTTGCTGACGAGGGACCAGTTTCTGGGACCGTGTTTCTCGACGAGTTGTTGGAGTAAGTGGTCCTCTTCGGGGCTCCATGGGCCTTTGATCCGATCCATTTTGGGTGGAGTTGGAGAGTGGTGAAATGGCGGGTTTTATATAGGGGTGTGGCGGTGAGGGAGTGGGAGGTCACAGGCTGTGAGGTTAGCAGGAGGTTGTTGTTTGGGATACAGCTGGATAACGAACACGCGTCGGAATATTTGCTTTATGTCCTTGTTTTCTTGGTTTGTTACAAAATCTTACAAATTATTGGATGAAAATGAAACGTTGCATCTAAGAGCTCTTCCATCCCAATCACTATTTTGCAATGTTTTAAAAACCGGTTCATATCGGCCAATTGAACCGGTAATATCAGGTTTTGCATATTAGACCGGTATTTTGGTCCCAGTATTTTTGAGCGGTTTGTTTAAATATCGAACCGGCGATTTTTTCTAAAATATCGGTTTAAACCGGCAAACCGATTATAACCTAAGCAATTTTTGATATTTTGTGGACCATATTTTTTAAAATTTACTTTTAACCTAACGATTAACATTGAAACCAGTAAACTTTTTGATTATTTTTTGAAAATTGAATGCTTTTGGATTATATTTTATTATGAAATCATATAATTTTGGGTTATTTTTAGTTAAAGTTATATTTATATGATATTACAAGGTAAATTATTAACCCGGTTGAACCTCCCGGTACAATCCGGTTCAACCGGTTATACCATTTTTTTATCCCAAACCGGTATGAGTTAAATATCGGTTTTTAAAACATTGCTATTTTGTTAGTAGGGTTTTTATTAGGGATGAGCTTCTTTTTCTAAATACCGGTACCGTATTAATACTGTATCGACTGATTCTAAACGGTACTGGTATCGGTATTCTCTTTTCTTAAATTCGGTATCGGTAAAAAGCGGTATCGCTATCGGTATTTTACGGTAAAAATCGGTATTGGTACCGAATTTATATAAGATATATCTATAATTTTTTTATGAATAGTAATTCGATTTACAAAAATATCATTGGTTGTGCTACCTATTTTATACGAATTTGAAGTATATATCTATATTCCATTAGTAAATAATATTTCAAATCCCGGTTTAATTTTCTGTTCTTCCTTGAAAACCCACCGATCTCATTTATGTGAATATGGTTTTGTTATGATTTTGTCAACTTTGTTTGCTTATGGATTTTTGTAAGAGGTTTGCAAAAATACGTCACTTTTTGATTTTTTTTTATCAGAAAGGTAAAATAAAATTCAATAAATTAATAATAATCAATATAACACTTTAGAAGTTATGCCCTACATAAATACAAGAAAAAAACAAAAGAAAACAAGGTGGTATCGAAGATAAAATGCTAAAGTGGAAGTTCGTTTTGTGTCACTAAAACAAATAAAACGCTACTTTGGATAAGCTAAATGTTAAAAAAAAAAAAAAGATAAAATGCTAACGCGGTATCGAAGCGGTAAATTACCGAAACACCGGTTTTGATACCGGTTCCGTACCGGTACCGAACCGATATATTCGGTACCTATTTTCCCTCAAATTCGGTATCGGTATTGGTACCGGTACGGTGTCGGTACAGTACCGATCTCATCCCTAGTTTTTATAGTGGCTAAGAGAGAACATGTAGTGATTTTTTAATTTTTCTGTATATTTGAAAAAGTTTCTATAACACCCTATAATTTTTTTAATATTTTTTTAAAGTTGTTATGAATGACGGAGAAAGAAAAGGTAATTATAGATATATAAAAGGTATTATTTAATTGAAAATGAGAGAGAGAAAGTAATGATTTTTAATGTAATTTTGGATTAAGTGGTTTAGTGTAGAGCCTTTGGGTATGTTATAATAAGTTAGGATAGAAACCCCTCTAACTTAAGTGGCCCACTCACACGTAAGCATGAGCGAGCATAGACGACCAATCACAAGTGAGCATTGGACGACCTAGCCATAGGCGAGTATAGAAGAGTCCAGTTAGGGAATAAGTCATAGATCAGTATAGAAACGAATAAAGAATGAATGAGTAATGTTATGTTATGCATGAATATTTGTAAGTTGTAATTAGTTATGACTTGAATTGTATGTTGAAGAATAACCTAATGATTATGTAAACTAGAACTCACTCAGCGTGTAGCTGACTTTTAGTATGCATGGCAGTATTATAAATGACGTGGAGAGCGTGGAGTGCATACGAGGCTATCATATTCAAGATTGGTTTAGAGAATGAAGTTAAATGTAAAAGATATAGTTTCCGCTTCAAGTTGTAATTGTTAATCTCTTATATTAAATCGAGTTCATATAATACTTCCAACGTTACGTAAGGTGCCCGGGTTTGACGTCTTACATAATATCAAATATGAATGTCATCAACAGACGCTAAAATTTGTTAAACGTTCAAATCTAAAACCGCTTATACTAATGAGCACTAACAAGGTCGCAAACCCAACTCCAAACATGGTTTCACCACCCAGCAATTTTGACTGTGTTGAAACAATGTCCACCCTTACCATTGTGGAAATCTTTTAGTCCTTCAACCGGGGTAAAGTTGGTCATAGTTATGTTGGATGCAGATTTCAGCTTCTTAGTGGTAAAATAAGAAAACATCTCAAATTCTCATCCATGTCTTTGCCCGAGAAACTTAAAAGAAACCCTTCACGTCATAGCAATCTGCAAAAAAAATATAAAACATAACAAATCAAAAAAATTAGCAAAATAATCAGAAATGAGAAACAAATTTGAGATGCTAAATTGAACAAACTATAACTATTGAGACATTATCACTAATTTCATCATATATCAAGCAACAATCAACACACACTAAAAATTGTTTAGATCAGCATAATCAGAATAGTGTTGAGACACTATCACTTTTAGATTTGATGAGACACTATCAAATTCCAAACTTTCTGTGAAATTTCACCATTCACGCTATGCGAAAAGTCTAAGCTTAACACGTTGCAATACGCGAAGATGTTAGGATTTTTGTGTTCTTCAATTGCGTTGCGTTACACGACGGATTCTCTAACATTCTTCACGATACGCGATAGAACCAAGATCAGCTGAGGCTGAATTGGGTCACGCTAAGCAACGCATTCCACCCATTTTCCTATGATACGCGACGCAGTGTCAGATACGCGAAAATTGTGTTTTGAAGCCAATTGATTCACCAAATCGTTTCCAAACTTGATTATAATTCGTTTAACTGACATTGGGATGTTTCTAGACTCTTTTCTAAGGTAAATTACCCATCTTGTTCCTTATGTTTAGCTTTTAATTCGTGATATATCCTTAAGGGCGCGTTCGTTTTACAGAATTTGTGGAAATTCAAAGGAATTGGAATTAAAATCCCATGACATGGCGTGTTCGTTTCGTTGGAATTGGAATTTTAATTTCCTTTTGATGCGTTCGGTTGTCAAGGAATTGGAATTGGAATCCAATTCCTTCAAATTCCTTTAAATAAAAGGATTCTAAATCCTTCCAATTTGTGGAGGATTTCAAGTGAATTTATTGGAATCTTTTGTCGAGTTTTTTTTTAACGAGAACAACGAATAAATTTTTTTGGTTTTTTTTACTTTTTTTGTTTTCGATTTATATTTTGAATTATGAATTTTTTATTATCATTTTTGAATATTTTTTTGAGGGATTTTTTATCTTAATAGAAAACCCCTAAAAAAATTCAAAAAAAAATTTAAAAATCATAACACAATATATAAATAAAAAAAAAATCTAAAAGCTAAAATGTTTCCGCCGTTATCTTCGTAAAAAAAACAAAAAAAACTCGATTCCAATTCATGTCAAACGAACACATCAAGAATGAAATTGGATTTCAATTCCATTCCAATTCCAATTCCTATTGAAATGTTCAGATTTCAAATCCAATTCCTTAAAATGCCAAATCTTATGCAAATTCCAATTCCAATTCCAATTCCATTCCATTCTCTGAAACGAACACGCCCTAACTTTCTTCCAAAGTTAGGGTTTTGACTAAATCTTTTAATTTAAATGATTTAACTCGTTTAATTTCCTATTCCTTTATAAACAACATGTAATCAAATTATCTATATATTATAATAAACAAGGTAGTGATTACATCGAAACAGAAGGCAAGCGGACAACAACCTGTAATTGCAACGAAAATAGAAATCTAGTAAAGAAAAAAGCAAATTTTAAACTTCAGGACTAAACTAGTCGATTTGAACAAAAAATATATACAAAATACACACTTTGCTCTAATAATGAAAACAAATAAACAACTTTATCATCTAACACGTTAAAAATGTAAATCGTACCATCTTAAAAATGGGTTGAAACCATTAAAGGGAAACGAAAAAGGAGGAAATAGTTCAACGTGAACTTAACAAATTTATGCAAAGAGACTTGTCCCACGAATAAAAAAAGATTACGAGTAAGAAAAGAGTTGTAACAAAAAATAGTTCTTTGACATTCAATTCAAAAGATGAAATTTCATGTGGATTATTTTCTTAAAAATGATTTGTATAACTTAGTTAGGTGATTTATATAGGTATAGTCAAAGGTGGACTAAAATTTGGTGGTGTCCTTTTTCTGTCAAGTTTTATATGCAATCTCTTGTCAGTTCAAAAGTTACCTAGAGATGTCAAGTTTTACATGCAATCTCTTGTCAGTTCAAAAGTTACCTAGAGATTTGAGATTTTCATTGTTCGCTAACGTTTTCCCCCGATTTCTTTGTTTTATAAGCCTTGAAGATGGGAAGCTTGATTGGAACGGGTAACTGTCGTGGAGGTCTCTATTGAATGGGGGAATAAAAGAAGAAAGGAAGACGATGATGATAACATCTGGATCAAGGCACAAAAGGTTGGGACATGCCTTAAATTCTAAGTTGTCTCGTGTTAGCTTTCTCAAAGGTGCTTTTATGAATTTTAAGAACGAAGTTTGTGATTCTTGTAACAAAGTGAAACTTACTCGTTTTCCTTTTCCGGTTAGTTTTATTTTGAATTAATGTTTTGATTTGAAACATCGTGACATTTGGGGGAAATACATGAGACCATAACTTACAGGGGCTAATTAATTCTTTCCCATAGTTGATGACTATAGTAGGGTCAGATTGATTTATTTGCTCAAACACAAGTATGAAGCTAGTACATGTATAATTGATTTTTATAAAATGGTCAAACTCAATTTGGAAAATGTATAAAAATAATTAGATGTGATAATGGTGACGAATTCATATCTAATCACATGCAACAGTTTTATGTGGAGCAAGGTATTGTATTATAAACGACTTGTCCACATACCCCACAACAAAATGAGGTTGTGGAACATAAGCATATGCATCTCTTAGAGATTGCCAGGGCTTTGCGATTTGAAGCTAGTCTCCTTATAACTCAATAAGTTATAGCTAGATATTTGGATTATTATCTATAAAAATTTTTAGTCCATCGTAAAACAGGCCTCGCCCGAGGTGCAACTCGCCTAATTCCACCGGGGTCAGCTTTAAGAGGAGGAACCTTGTGGTTCATGATTATAGTCTTAGCAACCATCGACGGCGGTTTACCGGTAATAGGTGTGACGCCAACGAGAGGAGTCGCCATATGGCGACCACGAGGATGTGTCACTAGTAAACCAAAGCGGCAGTTGCCGATGGTCTACGGTGACAGGTGCAACGGTATGAAGCACAAATGTATTTGATAAAAGGATGGTGGGAGTAGAGAGAGACCATGACACATATAGATGCTAAAAGGAGTGAAGTTGAGCTTATAAAAGAAAATCATAGGGTTTCAAGTAGCTTATTTAAGTGTCCAATCTATGAGTATGTCAAATCTTTGAGTCGTTACTACTTATAATAGTGTTTGGAAATATCCTCAATACTTGAGTGAGTTTTTTTTTTTAAAATGAGACGTCAACCTTTTATATTGATTTTGATATACCGCGTCTGACTCAACCAAGAACATGATCAACTATCGGAAATACCCACTAACGAATGTTAAAATTTTCAATTAAATCATCTGTGCAACGCGCGTGAGAGCAATATTGTTCTTTTCCCCACTAAATGATTATTTGTCTAAACAAAATTAAAATTTAAAGGAACTAGCCAATAATTTGGAGCAATTTTAAGAGGAAAGAAAAATAAAGACTATATATATTACACTCACAAAGAACTTGATTTGGTTGACACATCTGATTATCACCCTACTTAATTGTTGGCTTTCGGTTTTAAGGACATGAACAAATCAATAGTTAGTGGCAAAAGAATCACTGCTTGTTAAAACTTAATCCTAGTTGTTGATGATTACCAACCAATTAATTGTTGATTTTAAAAGTATTCAATTGTGAAAAACTACACAAAGATTTAACTAACCAAATGATTAAATCAAATCCAAATCAAACGTACATGAGAAATCAACTTGAATCCATCAACTAACACAAACCCTACACCTAGATGATCACGGGCGGTATATCCTTGCATCATCACCATTGTGGGTTCTTTAATGGTTGATGTGATTAATGATTGCATGAAGAAATAAGCTCGAAAATATTGGCTTCAAAAAGGTGTAAATGGTTGAGAGAAGAGAAAGATTCGCAACCTAGACTCTTGTATAAGCTCGAAAATATTGGCTTCAAAAAGGTGTAAATGGTTGGGAGAAGAGGCAGATTCGCAACCTAGACTCTTGTATTAAAAAGGGATCAACATCCCCCTTTTTGCGTTGAATTAACTGACACATGACGTAAACTACATCCATGAGGGCGTAATTTACGCCTCCTTCTAAAAATGCCTGATTTGCACATCATCTTTATGTCCCCTTTTTCCAGACTGGGGGCGCAAATTATGCCCAAGAGAGCGTCATCTACGTCCTCACCTGGTTTCCTTCATTTTTCTTCATAACTTGATCATATTAATCCTCCATCCTCATTTCAACTCTTGTGTATCTCCAAATTAACTTCCCCTAAGCTCCATTAAGCTTCAAACACCTACACAACAAACCATATTTATAGTAAACATTTTTCCATATGATTAATCACTTAAAATCAAATAGTTCACATTAAAACACGAACCCAGACCCTCATATACCACTTACGTGTTAAAACAAGTTTAATTGATCTATTAACTTTGTTTTTAGAACGACGACTTTCTTATATTTAGGCTACTGCACTCTTCACATTTGGAGAGCCTCGATGCCCCACTCTGGTCAGACTATGCTGTCTTAACCGGGCCCACGCTGGCTTCAGAGTTTGGCTTGGGCGTTCCCCCGGGAAACCATACCGTCGACTAGAGATGATCAACAAAACCGGTTCCTGGAACCGAACCGGTGGACCCGAACCGGTTCCTACCCGTTTTTTGTAGGAACCGGACCCTATCTGATTCAACCCGATGATCCGTGACCGGTTCTTGCATTTCTGAGTGGGGGCGGGTAGGAACCGGAACCGAACCGGAACCGGTTCCTAACCGTTTTTTTTTGGCTGTTTTTTGACCGTTGGGGTCAAAAATAGCCGTTTTTTTGACCGGTTACGGTACAGGAACCGGGTTAGGAACCGGTAAGAACCGGTTAGATAGGTTAGGGGTCCGAGGGTGGGAGAACCGGTTCGGTTCCCTAACCGGTTCGAGCCTGGAACCGGTTTAAAAGGTGGTTTTGAATATAGGAACCGGTTCCGGTTCCTAGTCCCAAACCGTTTTGAACATCTCTACCGTCGACTGCCACTTGACAGCCGTTGTGTCACCACAAGAGCAAAACTCTCTGGCGTAACACACGGTGAGACGAAAACCCGGGTGGGCTCAGGATTCGAACTGATAACCTTTACATAAGGCCTAGCTCAAATTCTTCATTGCCAATATCCACCCAAATATGGCACAAGTGAGATTCAAACTTGATCTATTAACTGCTTCTCGACTTGTCAACAACACAAACAAATTCAACACACAACTTCAATGACAATTGACCATACCATAAAGGAGTTCATACCTAACATAAAAACTCATGTTTTATTACACATAACTAATTGGTCTAATAGTATAGTTTCACAAATATGGTGTTGGATTCAATCCTTGCAAACGCAAGATATGGTCGACTATTGGTGTTAAAAAAATTTATTCAAAAAAGTCAATGTCATGTAGTTTATTCTTCTATATTACACCAATACCAAGAGTAATATTAAATAGTAAATAAATGTTTATTTAGAACAAACAAACTATTTAGAACAAACGTTTGTTTGTTTAACATAGTACAAGATTGATTATTTAAAGTTTAAAATTATATAAATAGTATATATATTTATAAAAAGGGCACATCTATTAGGACCTTTTTTTAGGGGTAGCTCGGCAGCCCTTGTTGGTGAAATGTAAATATTTAAGGTTTTTAGTGTTATTTTGAAACCCGTATGTGAACATGTATATTATATTTAGCATTTGAAAACAAAAAAAGGCATGTGTTAGAATGGTTATATGGGATTTCTTGAAAACGTTTGGGGCTCTGTCCATGCACACAAGTTTGAATCCTTTCGAATTGTGCTGTATAATGATTTTTATTATTATTATTCATTTTCTCAAATACAACTTTCAAAATTAATACATTAGCTATAAAACAGTTTGCAAAATTAGTCCTAAACTATCATTTGCATCTATTTATATTGCGGTGAAAACTGTATGTATGTATGTATATATAGTCAAATAGTTTGATTAAATTCTTCTAAACCTAATATTACTTATTAAATAAATATGATTTTTTTAGTGACTTTGAAAAGTTTCTAGATAACCCTAATGGTCTAATGAGTTGTGCTTAAAGAAACTTGTAGCCAAAGAGTTGTGATTAGGGTTTTACTAACAAAGGATTATGTAAAAAGGTGTTGGGATCTATGATTTGTTCAACACACAAGTTACAAACCCTGGTCATCACACACCTCAAACTTGCCACCCTCACTCTTGTCTTGTCGATAGTTGGCCAAGAAGTAAGAAGCCAAGACCAAAGTCTCAGTTGTGTGGGAGATCGATCAACAACAAAAACCAGACAGGGCTCAAGTTTTGGTGAATCTCGCATACGACTAGCACCTTTATTTGTTGCAACGTTCTAGATCTCCTATAGTTTGATCATCCACATTATTAACCAAGTTTTTAAGGTAATATAAGTTTTGTCTTTAACTATGGTTTGCCCTATTTCAAGTTGCTTATAATTAGACTCCTAGTTGAGAGATCTTGATTAGTTCAAGACCGGTTAGTGTGTCATCTGCTATTTGAGTAACATATTCATTCAAAGACTAATTATGCAAATTTATATAAAACATTATATGTGTAGGAGTAGTGGGTGTGTTTGTTTACATTAAACTAAGTAAATGAAATATTTAAACTAATAAATATATTAAAATGTAAAAAAAATGAAGGAAACATGTATTGACCGTTGAAAAGGACGGAAAAATAACGGTTGATGAAGAATCCATGATGCATACATGCAGCTTTGACTGATTGGAAAAAAGCAAAAGCCAGCCTGGGCGCCTTCCTCATTTGGCTTAAGGCTGAGGGGTGTGGGGCTTCAACGGGGGCGCTAGAGCCCCTCCGCTCGCGCCCCCAGGCGCTAACACCACACCACCGGGGCGTTAACGGGGGCGCTAACGCGAAAAACAATGCAGGCATGAGCTGGTTAGCGGGAGAAGAGAGAGAGGAGCACACCTTTTGAGGTATTTTGGACCGTTGGGAGCCGAAAAAAACAAAAAAAAATATATTTTCTATATAGGTTTACGGAAAAGAGCCGTTGAGCTCATATTAAATTAAAAAAAAAATATTTTCTTAAACTATAAATATATACCTTTATAAAATATACTTCATTTCACAATTATACATCTTTCCTCCTAAAATCCTCTCAAAACTAACACAAAAATAATGTCGTTGTTTGAATATATTTATAAAAAAATAAATAATAAAAATTTTCGCTGGAGCCCCTCCACACCAGGGGCCAGGGCTCCAACGGGGGCTCCAACAACCCCCTTATCCAGCTTCTCTCTCTGCCACATGTCATAATATTATTGGTTGGAGCCCCCACTAAAGCCCTCATTAAAGCCCCCCACACCCCTCAGTAGAGATGGGCAAAAAAACCGGTTGGTGAACCGGTTCAACGGTTTAAACCGAAAACCGGTTTTTACAAAAACCGGTTATTTAAAAACCGGTTTGACCGGTTTAGTAACCGCCGGTTCGTATATCGGTTACAAGTTCTAGAGAAAAAACCGGTTACTGAACCGGTTATGGAAAATCCGGTTAATTTTAAAACCGGTTATTATGAAGAAAACAGGTTATTAACCGGTTATTTAAAAAAAAAAACCGGTTAATTAAAAAAACCGGTTATTAACCGGTTCTAACCGGTTTCTAAACCGGTCCTAACCGGTTAGACCGGTCCGAGTTTTGCACCAAAAAAAACCGGTTAATAAACCGGTCCGGTTATTTAAAAACCGGTTTTTTTCCAGGCCAAGAAAAACCGGTCCGGTTATTAACCGAACCGGTTTTTTTAAAAAAACCGATTTGTGCACCTCTACCCCTCAGCCTAACGACGAAACCACTATTTGTTTCTTTTTGAGTTTTAAACATATTTTAACTTCCACATGTATCATTACGTTTCAATTATTTCCATTATAAAACAACCTTATATAATATTTATTTATTATATAGAAACGTACACATAAAATATGTTAAAGAGTAAAACACCTTTAACACTTAAAATAAAATTATTAATGCCTATACAATTTCACACTTATTTAATTAAAACTAGTTTTGTATAGAACGTCTCTCGGTTCTTCCTTTATCATTAGAAGTCGCTTTATCGATAAGGTTCGGAATTGAATTTTGTTTAATAGATTAAATTATAAATCCTTATTCTTGTTATTTTGGAGTGATTTGTTAAATTGCTATTATTAGAGTAATTGGAATAGAAGTGAATGTATTCAAACACATTAATTTTACGATTTTAAAAATTATCTTATAATAAAAACAGGCTAAATATGCCCAACCACTTGTTCCCAACCATGCTCTCATTTGCATAGGAGAAATGATGAATATGTGGATGTTAGAGCATTCTCATCCAACCCCTCATATTATGTGAGTGGTGTTTTTATAATTTAGAGAGTGATTCAGGATGTTGTGAGTGAAGAGTTTTTATATTTTAGAAAAAGTAGTGATTTTTTTGTATATTTGAAAAGTTACTGTTCATCCCCTGTAATTTTTTAATATATTTTGAAAGTGGTTGTGAATGAAGGAAAGAGAAAAGGTAATGATAAAATGTATAAAAAGTATTATTTAATTGAAATTGAGAGAGAAAATAAAGTGAGTTTTAGTGTAATTTTTGGTTTAGAGATAGGGGGTGAGATGAGAATGCTCTTATTCTCCTCACTCTTTGGCCTTGCTCCCTCATGTCGTTGAGTGCGGCTTCGTCCATGAACTCGTTCTCTATCTTTGTCTTAAGATACGTGTTTTCTTTTTATTGAATAACATGTATCGCATAAGTGAACAAATGGTGGTGGTATGATTTTTTTTTTAAACAGCGGGCAAGTTATAATTTGTATTAAGAAGCTAGAAAGGCGCAAATACAAACAAGCTCTCTCAAAAAAAAGACCAACAGCCTATGAGATATTATTACATATCAAGATTACACCAAGACCAATCAAGACTGCTGGTCTTTGCCTTGTTATGGATCAAAAGATATGAGGTCAGATGATGGTTGTCTATATGAGGCAAATGTTTGTTATCTCATGTGCTTTATCATCCGGTAACAATTGTTCTATCACAAACTTAATTCGTTTGAGCATAATATGTTCTTAAAAAATGAGTGTGATATTTATAAGTACTCTCTTATGTTACAATTCAGTTAGACTATTAGTAGTCATTACTAAAGCTGAAACAAATGCATAAAAGGAGGAATTTAAAAGTAATTCAGATATCCGAAATAAAGCATTAGAGGGTTCATCAACTTTTATTTCTAATTCAATTTTGATTCTTATAACTGCATTCAAAATCAATAATATAAATAAGTGATTTGCCATTCACTTCTTATTTTATGTTAATTAATTCAACTTATTGATTAACAAGGGAAACAGGGTTCTTTCCTTTCGATATTTAATTTATGAATCATAACAAAATGAGTTCGTGAATCAAAATGTGAAGCAATCTTTACATGTTTCATGTTGATTTTATGTCAAGAAAATGGAAAACCTTAACAAACCACAATCCTAGTTTTACTATATAGGAAAATAACGTCAAGAAGAAATAATACCTTGAACAGACATTGAAACCCTAAAGATTCATTGTATCGTTTTCATAATCCAACTGACTAATGAGAAAACCTTAAGAGTGTCACATTGTTAGTCTCAGTGCCTCACTACGTAAACGAACCATCAAATTCATATAAATATAATCACCGTTAGTTTGATTTGTACATAAGTAAAATGATTCCTAAATGGCTACCTTATTTTAAAATATATATAAGAAAATCAACGAAGGTTGATAGTAAATAATTATACTATATGTTAACACGTTATAAATATATAGTGCCGCTTCATATAAAGAACTAGAGGTATAGATTACTCAATTTAAAGCAAGGCCATAATTAACCACTAAAATTATTTGTCTAATCTTGTTTTTCTAAGGCAAATTTCTTACGTTTTTGTAACTTGAACTTAAATATTTGAGTGTTTAAGAGACTCTGTCTCTACTATTGGATAATCATTAACTGATTAGACCCGACTTTATAACCAAGTTTATTTATAAGTTTATTTATTTATTTTATTTTGAACTACAAACTACCCTACTACTGTTAACTACGTCTAACCAGCCTCCTCATAATGTAGTCTAAAATTATTTTCAAATTATATTAACTATTTTATCCTAATTAAATTCTCACGCGTGTAATAGTGATACGGGTTATCTCAAGAACTCAATTCATGTCTGTCTTTAATAAATATAATAATCTCTCCATATAACTTAGAATTTCATGGTTTAATTTTTATTGATAAAGTGAAATGGCATCCACAACCGCTCATGGAGGAGCATATTCCAAGGAACCAAATTAACCTCAGGACGTTGTTTTTGTCTGTTTTGCCTCAATAATTTTTTATATTTATGACGTATACTTTTACATTTGTTAAATTCTGATTCCTTTAGGAAATTCAGAGAAAGTTAAAAGAGTGTTTTTAGAGTATTCCCAATGGATTCCCTAAATTATGTGAGGGGGTTTTCCATTTTTAGAGACAGTTAAAAATGGTTGTGAGGGGAGGAGAGAGAAAATGTTATTGTTCTTGGTTAAATTTGGAGAAGCGTACTATTCATCTCTATAATTTTTTAATGTTTTTGAAAGTGATTATGAGTGAATGAGAGAGAAAAGGTAATGATAAAAATATAAAAAAATATTATTTAATTGAAAATGAGAGAGAAAAAATAGTGTTTTTAGTGTAATTATAGAGATGGAGATGAAGAATTAAATGGGAATGCGCTTAACTGGGTAGCAAATTTTTAACTACAACTAGGTATTTCACTACCTCAAGCTAACTAACGTTTGGTGAGGTAACAAGTCAATTCATTGAAGTAGTGAACTCAAAAGAAGAAGATAAAACAAAAAAGAAAGCCATTCAAGAGTCTCTTGTATGGGTGTGACCCTTGTATGGATGTAAATTTGGCATCTTCTTTGTGACGTGTGTTGGTAATTACAATTACATATGTCCGGTCACGAAAGTTAGATAGATTGTCATGACTAGATTGACTTGCTTTAGACACGGTAAGTAAAAGTTACGCTTCTGCTTTCGCATGTCAGATGCTATTGTTGTTATATAATAATTGTCAGGTAGTGTAAAGCTAAAACTTACTCAGCGGTAACTAACTTTAGTATGCATATCAGGTTAACAAGTTCAGTTGAGAAGAATAAGGAATGCTGGAACACTACGGGTTATCCAAACGGCTAGTGGCATCCAAGTTTTGTTCAGATTCCTTAACGTTTTGTTTAGTTATACATTGGTTTTTACCAAAGACAACTTTAAACAAGTTTCATTTCCACTGCATTAATAATAATTTAGGGCCTGTTCGTTTCAAGGATTTGGAAGGAATTCTAAGAAATGAGATTTTAAATCCCATGAATTGATATGTTCGTTTCATTAAATGAAAGAATGGGAATGGAAACTAAATCCCATCAAATCCCACATTTCATGGGATATTAAAATCCCGCCTATTTTGTAAGGATTGTTATGGAAAATGAAGAATTTTCTTATTAACAATAAAAACCTCTCCAAAAAAAATTCAAAAAAATTAATAAAAAATCATAACTCAAAATATATATTAAAAACGAAAAATGTAAAAAACCTAAAACGTTTCCGCATTTACCCTTGTTCTAAAAAAATGAGAAATGAACCTTAACAGAAACTTGACGAAAACGAAACACAAACCAAAACTGAACCGAATTGATGGAAACCGAAAAGATCGATCGAAACTAAACAAAAAAACTGAAACCGAACAAAAATAAAACTGAAAAAACCAACCACAAAGAAACAAAAGGCCGAAAACGAATCCGTAACCGACCAAAAACAAACAAAAGAAACCGAAACCCAACCCGTCCAGTGCTCCGAAACCGACCAAAAAGAAACAAAGGAAACCGAAACCCAACCCGTCCAATGCGAAAACTCGTGTCAGCTCGAAACCAATTCCAATTCCAATACATATTTAATCAACCAAACACATGATAGGGATTCTCAAACATCCCATTCCATTCAAATTCCAATTCCAAATCCTTTAAAAAAAAGTCTGTGAAACGAACGCACCCTTAAGATTTAAGGGTGGACGAAGTGTGTGGTGAAATGGGATTGGTGCCACTTGGTACAGGCGGGAGCCCCGTCCCGACACCCGGTACCAAAAACATTCACACCGCATCGGCATAACCACGCCACATCCCATTCCGACTCAATGGTAATATTACCATTCAACGCTAATATTAAAAAACAAAAACAAGTAGTTTTGCGATATAAAAATAAACCTTTTCAAACAACTTTTTACATAAACATTCGTTCTTTCATCTCAAACTCTCTTAAAAACTTTCTTTTTTCAAATTACAAACGAAAAACGCTTGGATGTGCGTGACGGACAACGATGCATCTGGAAGCCAGTTTTGGACTGCAGTTCAATGAGCCTATGTTCAATTTGGAGGTACTAGATAGCGTATCACATACCAAGTTAACGTAAAGTGCAGGGATGTCAGTGTTACGCAATTTTTTCGATTCTACGTAGCTGCACTTTCTGTGATGCTCAAAGCACAAGCGTTTTCATAAGCAAATCCGTGACTATCAAAACCGGGTCTCGAACCTTTTTTTTCACCTAGAAACATGGGATGTTCTAAGAAATCATCCTCTGGTTGAGGCTATAGCTCTTACTCCGGCTCAGGCTCAAGATGATTCCGACGCTGATGAATCCGAAGCGAAGGATTAATTTTATATTTTTTTAAATTAGTATTTTAATGTTATGGTTTAATTTTTTTAGCTGTAATTTTTTTAATGAATGTTATTTTAAGGTTTTTTTAATTAGATTATATTTATGTTTTCTAATTTGACAATAATTTAGTTAATTTTATTAAAGGAAAAAAAATTTAAATAGTTTAAAGATAAATTGAGATGCATTGTAACCGTTAAAAGATAGATTAGGATGGTTTAGGGATGAAATGATGTAGCATTGACGTAAAGTAAAGAAAATATTAAAACTGATTAAAAAAATAAATTGAAATGTGGGATACACTCCCACCATCCTAAGTATTTTTTATGAATGTGTAAACCCAATTTACAAGACCCTATGTTCAAGGCTTTTTGGAGACGAAGATGATGGTGTCGTAGTAAATAAATAAAATAATAATAATATAATAAACAAATCACCGACGCTACAAAATGTACGGATAAGATGAGGGCTTAATCTGCACGTATTTCTAAAGTAAACGAAACCATCATCTATGGGACCACTCGAAAGGTGATAACTCAAGTTGACTATTTGTCTTGGCGTATTCGACTCATGTTGGCAAAATGTATTTTTACTATTTTAGTATTTTATACAAGAGTTTTAAAATGGTTGGTAACATCACGGTTAAAATATAATCGGAAAAAAATATGAAAATTTAATAAAGGAAACGAATTCTAAAACGGGATGTGTTAGAATAGGTGGACTTGAACTACTGATCTGGACGGTCTTTTTACTGTTATTTTGAAAATTGTTACAAAGCCAGTATGTAGTAAAAAGCATTGTGTGTTTTGAGATACTATACAATCAATCAAAGGGACAATCAAAAGGGGAAAAGGGTTTTTTTCTAATTTTGATAAGTTTAGTTAGAAAAAAGGATTCAAAAGGGGATGCAAGTACAATAAACTAAAATTGAGTAATCCAACAAAAAAGGTAAAAATTTTCTCCTATTGTGTATCGTTTTGACGGCATGGCCGAGTGGTAAGGCGGGGGACTGCAAATCCTTTTTCCCCAGTTCAAATCCGGGTGCCGCCTCATCAGCAAACAAATCGGAATCTCTTATTCTGTTCTGCTGATATAACTCAACCTAATTTTACCCAGCCAGAATAGAATAAGGGGACTGTTAATACTTGGTTAATTCTAAACATCCGTTCTGGGGATTTTGTAAAAGATTGGAAATCGGAAATCTTTGAATCCAAAATGAAAAGAAAGTCGTCAGTCATTATAAATGGACAAATTAGGTTTCAAAGAATGTGAATGTGTTTAGCTGGAGAACTCAACTTGCTTGAATCACCGCACACATGACCCTGTTGAGACAAAATATCGCGATGAGTAAGGAAATATACCCTTTCTGCTTAGACTTTGTTGAAACTGTAGAACACTTGCTGTTACTTGCTCGATGTCAGATACGATATGGCAAGATGTGGCACGCTGGTATAATCTCCACCTTTCTTTACTTTCTCTATCAGTGACATCATGGATTACCATATTTACTAGGGGCGAAACCAAACACAAAAGAAGTTCCCATACAAGCAATATTTCGGGTCACAATATGGTGCATTTGGAACACACGGATAAAAAGATCTACAATGGAGTCTATGAGCCCAAATAAAATCATGGAAGACGTAAAAATTCTAAGTTTTCTATGAATGAATTCAAAATCAAAGAAAATCGAAGATGATTGGGTCAATTGATGTAAATTAGATTTACTAAACATGTAAGCTTTTCTTTGTTTTTTATATGAAACTAGTTTTTGCTAGTTTGTCTTGTGAATATAATAAAGCCTTTAAAAAAATAAAAATATGACCATTTTATTTATTTATTTATCATGATAACATGCTTATTATATCAATTATTTGTCCAAAGCATTTTTCATGTATTAAAAGGAGCATTATATTTTTCATTAATTAATAAGAGAAAACCAAACATAGTGACTTGAGGAAATTAACTATACAGGTGCTAATCTCTTTAATAATCTCCCTAAAGTCTAGTTCTTTTGCGATACAACATTACAACCCCACCACCACCCATGAATTAATTGTCACCACTTTTCATCCTTATTTATGGAATTTGTTTTGTTGCAAGCTGTTTAGTTTTGACATTTGGTTTCCTTTTCATATTTTTAGTGGTGATTGCGGTGCCATCGGTTGTTGTAGAGTGATTATTATAGCATTAAAGACGGGTACGTAATGGTAAAGGATGTGTAGAAATGACAATGATGATTGGTAAATGGCAACAAGAACCATTTGTAGGTGGTGGAGACGGTGGAGTCAAGGCCG
Organism: Bidens hawaiensis; assembly: GCF_021521415.1. NCBI lineage: Eukaryota > Viridiplantae > Streptophyta > Magnoliopsida > Asterales > Asteraceae > Bidens > Bidens hawaiensis. The sequence goes on along the minus strand of NW_027494509.1, from coordinate 49,419 downwards.
CTGTGGTGAAAATGGTTGTTTCAATAATAATAATAATAAAAATGTCTTGATCTATTTTGACCTATTTTATTGTAAGAGTTATTTATTAAATGTTGATCAAAATTTGTAGTTTCATTTCATCAATGACCCTTATATGACAATGAGTACAAATTTTGATCAGTTTATCTTTTGATATATATATATCAAAATATTTATTGTATAATCTCTCAACAATAAATAAATTAACACCAAAAATATATATTGGATTTTAGTAGAGAAATTGGTGGAGACTACAAGTTTTAACAAAAGTTTCAAAATCATTGTGACGAGACAATAAATTTAATGGATTAGAAACACTTCTTTGACCATGATTTTTGTTTGATGTTAAAATTTTAATAATAGCCCTTAGAGCTCTTTAGACAGGTCCACTTTTGATCTCTTAACCATATTTCTTTCTCACTCTACAATTATTATCCTTTATTTTTAACATGTTATTTTATCTTAAATCTTTTTTAGGCAAGTCATGTAAAGTGTTGATGTTAACAATACATAACTATTATCTTGTCTTTGTGCACGTTTGAATGTATGATTCATAGTTGAAGTCTTGCATGGTTAGAAATCTATCTATTCTAGTAAAACAGTATTTTGGGTGTCATGTGACACCTTTCTAACACACCAAAGAACATTTTTTTCCAATTCAATGCCAAATAATTCAGACTAATAATCAAAGTTTCTCAATAACTAAAAAAAAAGTATAATTACTAAATTCTTATTACTAATCAAGTCATTCATCGAAATCAAATCAATATTAGTTAATATTAGCTAGTGTACTTATACGTAAGTTCAATAATATATTAACCCAAAGTATTGCTTTATAATTGTTAAATCTTTATTACTATGTATTACACTTATTCAACGCATGTACAACACAAATTTCTAGCTTAGTAATAAACAATAATCATAGTATAGCAGTCATGCATTTAACCTTTTCCATTGCAAATATGAGCATCACATAAGTGGTTTTACTGATATGACTACTCGTGTTTCTATTAGTAGTGTATTGTGCATTTATTCGCATTTATATTTTGATAATATCTACAGTTTCTATATACACTTATCAATAGCATTTAGAGCATGGGATCTTACTTCCCTAGATATATAGTTTAAGTCGATATAGCCAATTTGCAAAGAGTGGCCAAGATATTAGAGAGTATCAATTATGAAGACGTGATCAACAACTTTGCTTCAAAAATTACTAGGAGAGTCACATTTGTTTAACTTTGTTCTGTTTATGTTTAGTGCTACAATAATTTTGTTGTGTTTGTTATAAGAACGATTATATAATAATACATAAGTAACAAAAATGAAAGATTACAATTGAACAGGTATATGATAAGGTACAAGGAACTTAGATATGTTTATGATTTGTAATTGAGTTCTTTTAAGTTAAATATTTCTAGATAGGTATACTTCGTTTATATAGTTAATTTTTTAAAAAGAGAAAAAGCATAAGCAATTTATTTTTATTTCTAATTTTTCAAAGCCTAAAATCATCCAAGAATACATACATTAAACCTTGAAAATTTTATGAGCTTGTTTTTTTAAATTTAAAAGCAATCACTTTTTTTATAATAAAAAAAAATCTCTTTAAGCTATCACTTTATGAATAATTTGAAAATAAAAAATGAAAAAGGATAAGGTATGGAGGGGTTGTATTATGTGGAAAGCAGTTGTACCGTACTGGACCTTTACAGCTGTGAAGCCGTATCACGTACTGTACCACCATCCATCCCATAACTCTTCCCGGTACATATTCTCTGGGCCTTAACCGTTAATCACGTGGGAGGTGCTCAATTCTTCATCACCACACACGTGCATCACTCTTTCCATAAATACATATTGTGAATTTTTGGAAAAATTATTCTGAAAATAGTCTAAAAAAGGAGAGAGATTCTCAAAATAATCCATAAAAATTTCACATTCTATAAATAGTCCAGCGAAATCTATCGGCGTCGATAGGTTTGAAAAAAAGTTGAAAAAATTCGATGGTTTTCAAAGATCCAATACCAAGCTGTCAAGTGTCCCACTACCCACTTACCCCCGATGGTTTTCCAATGAAATCCGTCTGGACCGATAATTTTGAAATGAAAATCATCTCCCATGAAACCCATCTCCAAAAATTATGAAAATCCGTGTTTTTTTAAATTCATCTGAGCCGATGAATTTCAAGTGAATTTAATCTTAGAAGATAATTTTCAAAAAAACATGCACCACATCACCACCATCATGATCTCCACTTTCCGGCCACCATACCACCCACCGCCGCCGCCACCACCACTCCCACTTTTCCGGCAAACATCACCTCCATTACCCGCCCATCATCATCACACCTTTCCGGCTACCACCCCACCCACACCACCATCATCACACCGGGTTTTGAATAAACAAGTGCTAACCTGTTAAGGCTTGAGAAACACAATGTTTCCTAGTATGATGACGTCACCGGAATCATCCAACGCTTTCGCCAAATCCAGCCCATGATCTCTGTTGGAACACTCATCCACACACATCTGAACATACTCATAATAAGATATATTATTATTACGACTGCTCTTTAACTTCGATTTCAACTTTTCAATTTGCAAAACCCGGTGTGATGATGGTAATGGTGGGTGGGGTGGTGGCTGGAAAGGTGTGATGATGATGGGCAGGTAATGGAGGTGATGTTTGCCGGAAAGGTGGGAGTGGTGGTGGCGGCAGCGGTGGGTGGGGTGGTGGCCGGAAAGTGGAGATCATGATGGTGGTGGTGGTGGTGCATGTTTTTTTGAAAATTATCTTCGAAGATGAAATTCACTTGAAATTCATCGGCTCAGATGAATTTAAAAAAAACACGGATTTTCATGATTTTTGGAGATGGTTTTCATGGGAGATGATTTTCATTTCAAAATTATCAGTCCAGACGGATTTCATTGGAAAACCATCGGGGGTAGGTGGGTAGTGGGACACTTGACAGCTTGGTATTGGATCTTTGAAAACCATCGGATTATTTCAACTTTTTTCAAACCTATCGGCGCCGATAGATTTCACTGGACTATTTATGGAATGTGAAATTTTCATGGATTATTTTGAGAATCTCTCTCATCTTTTGGACTATTTTCAGAATTTTCTCTTAATTTTTTCTTTAATGTCCGACTAATAGAGAATTGTCTAGGTACTTCGTACGAGTTTATTTAATGGTAAAAGGCCACCTTCAAATGACTCAACTCAGGCGTACGGAGCCCTTAAGCGCCTCCAAACAATCTTCGATTCAGGGAAAAACCCATACATCCGAATGCCCACTGGTGGTAAAACCCGGACGCCTTTAGCCCTACCTGAGCCTCAAATAAAGTTTGTTTAGTTATCAAATCTAGTATAAGAAGCTCGTTAACCTTAACGTGTCTTGTATATTTTTGAGTTTTACCTCTTTTGAACTTCTATAAGTATTGTATTGATTTCACATTCCATAGCCGAGTTCGAGCCAAGATTTAGCTCATTTAAGATACTACACGGGCTCGAGCCGAAATTAGGCTGGGTTAAGGTTTTTCTCAAAATATAAAAAAATAATTAAAAACACATATACATAATAATAAACGAGTCGATCCAAGCCCAATTTTAAAAACAACTCACAAACCAAGTTGGAGTTTTAGGAAAAGAGCTTGAAACTAGGCAAGTTCAAGCTCTTGTAAATCAAAACAGGCCGAACTCGATCCTAGTCGAGCTCAGTCTTGGCTCAGCTTGTTTGCACCCCTAAACTAAATATGTTTAAGACACACGTTTTTTATATACAATTTTAAAGTACATAAATCATACGGTCACTCGTTTTGAGTAAGTTTTAATGAAACACCACCAATTATTTATGCTTCTTACTAAAACCTAAAAGTTTTAGACATGATATTAAGGTTGGGTTTTTTTAGTTGAGCCGTCACCGCTTAAATTAGTCATTAGGTATTGTATGCTTTTCAGTAATTATATTATTATTTTGTTTTAAGGAAACCATGTTTTAGTCCGGGATTCCCGGTAACTTTAAGGAAGCTGTATGCGGTCTCATCTCATCTGATGGTACCGTTGAAAGTACCACCCTCGTACCCACTTACTTTTTCTCTTTTGTTTCTTGTCGTTTTCCTTACCCAATTATTCAAGGCCAGTCCCAATGATTACTTCGCCTCTAGGAAACCATGTACACCACTTGTACATCTTGCTCTTCATGTTGTACCCTTTGTCAAAGTTACAAAAGCTACCAAAAAGTTTGCGGGAAAATTTCCAAAATGACCCTATTTTAAAAAGAGATTTTAATTTTGTCCCCCAAAATTAATAATTTCAAAAATGTCCCTTTCTAACTCATCTTTGACTATGTGTTAAAAAATCTAACACGTCTTTGACGACGTGTTAGATTTCCTAACGCATGGTCAAAGATGAGTTAGGCCTTCAAACACATGGTCAACAACGTGTTTGCATCAAACATATAGTCAAAGACATGTTAGCCTTTTGTTTCTTTGTTTTTTTTTTAATATTATATTATTATAAATAATTTTACTTATATTTGGTTTTTCTTTTATAACTTCTAATATAAAAATTTTAATATTATTTCAAACTTACCGAGAAGACACGCGTATTTTTATTTACATGTTGACAAAAATTTTATTTAAAATCGTGCGGGGTCAAATTTTATTGAAAATTTCTATATTAGTTTGACACAGCTCGAGTTGGAGTAAATTTATGTCGGACTGTAGATAAAAATAAGCATGTCTCGTCAGTATATTCGAAATAATATAAAAGGTTTTATATTAGAAGTTATAAAAGAAAAACCAAATATAAGTAAAACTAGTTATAATAATATAATATTAAAAAAAGAAACAAACCAACAAAAGACTAACATGTCTTTGACTATACGTTTGATGATAACACGTCGTTGACCATGTGTTTGGAGGCCTAACTAATCTTTGACCATGCGTTAGGAAATCTAACACGTTTTTAACGACATGTTAGTAACATGTCGTTAAAAACGTGTTAGATTTCCTAACGCATAGTCAAAGATGAGTCAGAATATGACATCTTTGGAATTATTAATTTTGGGAGACAAAATTAGAATATATTTCCAAAATAGGGTCATTTTGGGAATTTTCCCAAAAGTCGCAACTGTTTTTATAAAACAATATGACAATATGACATTTTCCCAAAAGTTGCAAATGTTTGGGATTGGGTTTGAAAAATGCTTATTAGCTTATTGGTGTTTTTAAAAAGTTAATAAATTAAAATATGTTTCGCAATTACAAAAATCTTTTTTATTTTAGCTTCTTTAAAAGGTTAAAAAATAGTTTTCCAAAAGCCTCAAATCTTGACTTTTTGAAAAAGCTAATAAGCCAATAAACATTTTTCAAACTCAATCCCAAACATGAAACGAGCCAAAACTCTGTACACACTTTGATGTTAACTCGTTAAAAGCTCAAAGTCGAGAGCCTAAATGAGTTCATCTATAAATTGGAGCTTTTTAGGAACGATAAAATAACACTTTTGAATACTAAGCATTAAAATATCAGTTTGTCTAGACTCACAAGTCACAAGTAGGCTTATAAACAAACCGACTAAGTGCTCGTTCGTTTGACTTTAACCGAATAAATGTTCAAACATGAGCAAAATGAACCGAGTTTCTTGTTCATGTTCGCTCATGAAGCAAATGAATGTGTTCGTGTTTATGTTTTTGTTAACAATATTAAACAAACAATTCATAAACGTAAACAACAAAATTGAGTTAAACCTAAGTAGATGTGAATAATATATTGGACCAAAGAGTTATTAATACTAAACTAAATTGTAATGGGCTTAAAAATTTAATTGAATATATATTAACGACCTCAAACAAACGTAAACTAAATGAACGAACATAAACATGTTCACGAGCATATATAAACAACCAATGCGTGTTCATGTTCGTTCATTTAACTAAAAAAAACTTTATTCATGTTCGTTAATTTATTACATAAACGAGCATAAACGAACTTGTCATCAAACGGTTCACTAAACGCGTGGTTCGTTTACAGACAACCCAAACAAGCATACATCCAGCCCGAGCTTTAGATATAAACGACCAAAAGTCGAGCTCGAATCAATTACGCATTTACGCCCATGACAAAAATAGCAAACATATAGAATCTTTACTCGGATTAAAATCTAAACATGATCCAAAAATTGGTGAAAACATGTAAATTTTCACAGTAAAAAGCAAAACAAAAAAAATATAAGATCACTCTAAACAAACCAAAGCAGCAGGGTTCATACCACTTGAAATCACTCCTTCATATCTTCAACACCATCATCATCATCATCATCAACAACAACTTCATCACTTATTTTAAGATCATCAAGCAGCTCCCATAACGGCACAGACGGCACGCCGTCGTCTTCACCATCACTCACAGAACCCATTTCCGGTAACTGGTATTCTTCGTTCCGATACAAAGAAATATTAAACCTCAAATCCGGGTTCTCCTCAATATCCCTCAAAAACTGTTCATATTCATCAATCTCCTTTTCTTCATCCACTCGACCCCGCATTTCACTCGCATCAACCTCTATTTTAATTTTTTTCATCTTCCAAGAACGAGGCTTTCCACGCTTCTTTAACCTCTTTTCTTCATAACTTTTCTTAACTAAAATAACTTCCGGGATCACAAGACCTTTATATTTATCAACTTCAATATCATTATTATTAGCAGCATTCAAATCATAACCAAGAGCATAATCACCAGAACTCAAAACATGACCTAAATGAGTCCTCACAAAGAACATAGTATCGTTCTTACCAAAATCAGATGCGCGCGCCACCTGTGCATCCGCCTTCACATACTTTGCCCCACCAATGTTGACTTCAGAAATTGGGTCAACATCCAAAACCACATATTCAACAAGCTGTTTAGACGAAAGAAGTGAAGTAAATGGTGCCCTAAAGTACTGCTCAGCGTCAAGAAAACAATGCCTGAGAGTTAACGGATCGAGTAAAGCAATATTATTGCTGATTTTGGTGCAAACAAGAAACGGGCCCAGGTGTCCCAAACTCGCAGATAGTTTTGGTGGGAGACAAACGAGATCCTCACGACAAATCGGGCAAATTTCAACAGAAAACGTGTACTTATAATTGTAATTATTGCTTTTAGCATCATGTGACACAAGTTGCTTATCGTGTCGGCTCTTAATCGGAACAACTTTTTGAATAAACTCAACAAACTTAACTGCGTGAATACGGTTATCAAAAAAGAAATCAAGCCCGCGATCCGTTTGCTTGACCCTGATAGCTCTGGTAGCTGCATTATGTTTAAGAATAACTTGTTCTAGATACAAGAAAGTTATTCGGTGAGAAACATGCTGCTTGAGCTGGACCACAGCCACCCATCGATCCGGGTTGACCAGAACCCGAGAGCATGACTCACACATCTGATCTTGAACCGCATACTCGACCATAAACGCTTGTTCAAGAACCGCACCGTTGAGGACCTCTTTTTGGACCGTGAGTTTGACTTTAAGCCTCTTGGAGTGAGGTTCGGTCCAGATGAATTCTGCGTGTATCAATCTTACTTTGTTTAACTTCTTTACTCTTTTGGCACAGAAGGTTAAGAGTTCTTTGGACTCTAATTGAGCTTTAATCCAAGTTCTTGGTGGCTGCAAGTAGCGACCGCATTCAGGGCACTGATAGATGATAACTTGCTTCTGTAGTCCTTTGGTTATGTCTACTTCAGAACGAAGACAATCGGCACACATGTTGGCGGCATTCGGGGCGATTACGATGCCACATTTGCAGCATAAAACAGTGCCCGGGGTCTGTCGTCCGGACATTGCTGCCAACAGAAGTAAACAAAACAAACATCACTTTATTACGGCTCTCATCCCTATTAGATTATTTATTATATTTGTAGCTAGTGGTGCAAACAAGCCGCCTGCGAGCTACTTGAGATCAGATCAAACAAGCTCATGTAGTTAATGAACCTGAGCTCAAGCCTTGTATGGAAGATCAGTTGAGCCTTAACGGGCCTAGTGTATTTTTTCTAGCTTTAGCTCTTTTGGACTTGCATGTTTTAAATTCACACTGCAGAACCTAGCTTTGGCTCATTTAAGCACTGCACGCGAGCTCGAGCCGAGCTTAGGCTCATTTAGGTTTTCCTCAGAATATATAAAAAATAATTAAAGATGTATATAAAATAATTAATAAATTGTAAATGACGCAGCGCTCCTTTACAGCTCTTGTAGCGTATATAATATCAATTAAAAACTAGAGTTTATTATGTAGAAGTAGGTAAATAATTTCGGTAAAGTGTAATTAGGTCTATGAATCCAGGAGTGTTGTAGAGTTAATTTGAAACTGAATGAACATGTTCTGAAGGACTTAAATTCCAATATAAAATAAAACCTAAAACAGAATTGGGGAAAAATGTCTGATTAGAATACTCAATCGCCAGTTCATTACAAGACGAATAAACTAATTTCAGTACACTAAACAACCAAAGAAAGAAGCTTACCAACCAACGCACGCGAAAGAAAAAATTGTATGCCAACCGACAATGGCAATATGCAATACAGGTTAGGGGTTTAGGGTCTTAAATTAATAAGCATCTCCTTATTCATTTTATAGACACCGGCGGTTCCAAATTTAAAAAAGTTGCCCCCCAACTCCTAATGGCCCCCCTTAAAAAGGACTTAACGTCGTTATACTTCTTTCCGAATTTCAAGCTAATGTTTTAGGACTTTTGATTGGAACGGGAATACTAGTCGACTAATGTAAAACTTAGTTCGAAATGACGCTCCAAAATGACAAAACAATGCTTCAATTCGGGTCTTTGAACTTACAATTAACAAAAATTAAGTCGTTTGGATCAACGTTTCGAGTTAAGTTTTACACCAATTGACTCGTATCCTCATTCCGATTAAAAACCCTAAAACATTAGTTTGAAATTCGGTAAAAACCATAACGTCGTTAAGTCTTTTTTAACGGGGGACCATTGGAGGCCAACATTTTAAAATTTGGGACTGCCAATGACTATAAAATAAATATAGATTGTTATCGGTCAATACCGTTCAACAAGGATTATTAAAATCCAATAAACTATATTATTATTATTATTATGCCAAACCAATCATTTCACAATACTACAATATATGTGTTTATGTGAAACTATCCAAGCACATGACGCCTACATAATATCACCCCCCCCCCCCCTTTTTTTTTCATATTTAACAACCAGTCACCACAGCGCACAAATAAATAACTTTGTCTGTCTTATCCGTCATTTATATCGTTTCAAAACAATTTACAATATATTGATTGAGCAATAGTAGTCAATTGTTTGACAGTGACAATGTCAGAAGAATTTACCTTGAGTTTGAGTGAGATTTCTCTTAACAATAAAAGTTAAAGTTGAAAGTCTCGCCGATTACATTACTAGTACAAATTATTTAACTTTAACAATAAAAGTTCAAGTTGGAAGTCTTGCCAATTACATTACCGGTACAAATTATCTTACGGATTACCAAAACATAAATGGTTAAAAGTTTACTTATGCATTGCACGATTAAACCTAAAGATTTGTAAACAAGTTTTATTATTCAATTATTATTTTATATCAAAGTGATATGGTTTAAAGAGAGAGTAGCAACTTGCGTATAGATACCAAAAAGAAATCAATTTAGATACGTTTATAAACATTATTTTAACTTAAGTAGGGGTATACCTTAACGTCTATAGTGTTCGAGCTGACTTGACAGGGTTAACGATTGATACACCACTCCCTTTATGGGTTAAGAAGTGTTAAACGCAAGATGGTTAAAATATTAACAGACATTAAAATCTTTTACACACACAATAATTTTAAAATTAATATACATTAAACTAAGGGAGGTTAAGAGGGGTTAAAACAATTTCCTTAGGGGAGGTAGAGTGAAATGGGATAAAATATGTAATGTGATGCCTACGTAAAGTTAAGGGGCGTGAATGTATACCACAAGGTTAGGCTAAGCTAAAACTTGAGCAAATAAATGAATTTTTAAACATTATGTTGCCAACGTTTTGCTGTTAAAACCAGCCATATAAATAAACTGAGCATTTAACCTTTAAATAGTTACTTATATTTTATAGTTATTAATACACCATCTCAATATAAAAAAATAATAAACTTTAATGATTTCAAAACATAATAACGATAGTTCGCAGTTCATGATTAGAATTAACAGACAAAATTAAACCATTAAATACCGAATCAAGATGTAATTTTATACAATATTCAAAGTCAAAATAGAAACATTAAATCATTCGTTTAATCAAAATTGTGGGTAGAACAACAGTTTCATTAGCTCAAGTAATATTACATCATACCAGAAACTGTCAGATCACGACCGCAACTGCAACTGATTGATACCAAAAACTTGTCCGAGCCCGAATGAGTTTCTTTTCATCTGAATCAACTCTACTACCTCCGCTTGTACCTGTAACAAAACATTTAAAAAATGAACTTCGACAAAGCCAAACCAATATAAAGTGTCCAAAACCTCCTAACAATTAATAAAAGTGGCTTTCATTTCTTCCTTTACAGTAACGTACCTTGACTTGCTCTTAAACGAAGACTTCTTGCCAACCGATGAGCTTCGTTTTTGCTTCTTTTCACTCATATCACTTTGAAAAAGCTCCTTCATTTCTTCGGGTCTTGATTTACTTGAGTGAGAAGATTTTTTTGGTCCTTTCTTATTGGTCCTCACAGGCTTCCCGGCATCAGCTGCCTTTTTAGCACCCTTTGCTGCTTTTGCACGCTTATAAGCCAAATCAACTAGAGACATCCCCGGTTTCTCTTTCTTATTTCTATTGTTCCCCTGAAAACGATACAACCGTATTAGTTAATATTTAAAAATAGGAAAAATATAAATGTGACGTACCTCATTTTCTGCTTCGTCTTCTAGCATCTCCCTAGATGCTTCAAGTCTCCTCCTTTTCTTTCGAGGAAGATTTCTCTGCCACCAAAAATAGTCAAGAACTAATAGTATAATCTTTTCTCTTTTTTATTTTTGATACTAATCAAAGATAAATATAAGCACCTCATGCTCTCTCTTTTTCTTTTCTTTCTTCTTACGCTCTTCAGCTTCTTCAGCACTCATCACCTTCTTTTTAGATCCTTTCTCGGTTTCCTGAGGACAAAAGAGTAAATATCCAAAAGGGTAGAATAAAAGATAGCAACTAATATATAGAATGTTACCTTTCCAGCATTAGCAACAAGTTTTTTCTCCTTCTCTGTAACAAACCAAGTCCTCTTAGGACGAGCAAATATTTCATCTCTGTGCGTAATCATATTTTCTGCCTGCAAAGAGAACAGTTATAAACTGTTTTTGAAACAAGACTTGTTGACAATATTAGACACACTATCTAGAAAAGTTTGTGCATACCTTGTCTGCTTCCATTTCAGCCCTTCTTAGAGCCATTTCTTCCCTAGATCATTTACACGTTACAAATTATGATGTCAGTGACATACAACGAATATAACAATGATAATTACTAATTAAAGGTGATATAAACCTCTCTTCTCTAAGAATTGTTGCTACTTGATCCTCCATTTGCTCTATGATTTGGCTCCATTTGGTTATTGATTGCTCTGCAACAATACGACTCTTGAGCTTTGAACCAGCTCTTTTTACCTGTAATGAATAAGTCACATAAATTCAAAATGAAGTGACAAATTTTCTTTTTAATGAAGTTGATGTTAAGAATTAAAGTGAACTCACAATAGCTTTTAGAAGAGACCGATCGTTATCGGTGACAAAAGTAACAGCATAACCTTCTCTACCAGCTCTAGCAGTACGTCCCACTCGATGCACATAGCTATAAAAAATATAATTCACACATAAAATAAGATAGATATAAATTGTAAAGACAACAAAATCAGCACAGATGTCAAGAGTCAAGACTGCGTATACTAAGTGAAGCAATTACAACTTGCCTAGTAAGGTCACGTGGGCACTCATAGTTGATAACCGTTTGGACTCCAATAATATCAAGCCCCTGTAACGAAACCATTATAAAGGTTAATATTTATGTGACATATAAACCAACAAAATATGATTATCAAGTTGGCCACATACACGAGCAGCAACATTAGTAGCTATCAGAAAATCAGCTTCCTGCCTTCTGAATAGTTCCAAGGCCTATACATATAGCAAGGGTATATATAATGTCATTATAACAACTACATCAATTTCTAGTTCGACTTTTCTTCATTTTATATAAAAAAACCTTGATGATTCATACTCACATCTAAACGCTGTGCCTGTGTGAGATTTCCATGAAGCTCAGCAGCTTTAAAACCAGCTAAGCCAAACAAAATCTTCAACCTATGTGCTGCTTGTTTTGTTCCACTGTCATTACAACAGTAAATATCAATCCAAAAGCAAGTGTAAAAAGACCTCAATTCCTCAAGCATATAGTATTTACAGTTACCTGAATATAATCACTTTGGATGTAAATGTCTTAGAACACAATGCAAGAAGAACAGCCTCTTGATTTCCTTCTCGAGCCCTCCTTATTCTAACAACCCTGTAAATAAAAGTTAAAAAGGTGACAACTTTTTCTTACAATAATCCATACTTCTATAACAGATTTATATCCTAATTAAAACAAAACCATTCCACATACTCCTCTGTTAAAGTTGATGGACGCTTTGTCGTGGGATCAGCAGAGAGACGCAATGGTTTGTTGAGTAATAATTTAATAAGCTCATCAACTTGCTCAGTCATAGTAGCTGAAAACAGCATAGTCTGTCTATTTTTAGGGCAAAGTCTCACCTGCAAGGATTACAAATGTTAGTTAATAAGCTAATGATCATAAAAATTTTAAAAGTTTAGGATTACCAATTCACGAATCTCGGCTTCAAATCCAAGTTCAAGAAGACGATCTGCCTCATCAAGGATTAGAACTGCAAGATTATCCAAATCTACTGACATAGAATTGCGTAAATGATCAATTATACGTCCCGGGGTGGCCACTACAATATCTGGCAAGGATCTCAACGCTGCTTCTTGAGCCTGACAGTAAATTTAAAATATTTGCAGCATAAGGTCATTTATTAATAAGAAGATACAAATATTTATTTCAACTGAATGAAAGAAACAGACTCAAAAGATGAAGTGACTACAAGCAAAACCAACTTTATGTGACCATTGAAATGAAGTGGATAACTGAAATGATCTGAAAAGCATAAGATGGTGTACAAACCTTCAATGGAAGCCCACCAAGAATAAGACAAGATCTGATGTCTGTAACAAACTGTGAGAGTTTTTTGATCATGCTATCAATCCTGTTTAACCAGTCAAAACACAAATTATAACTTGAATTCCAACATCAAAAAAAGGGTTGCACAACTGTTACATGTAAAGGTGGCACAATAAAAAAAGTTAGTAGAAAAGGTAACTTTTGTAACGAGACAATATAGAGTGAACTCTACAATTCCTTGTCCATCTTTTAACTTTTTGTCAACGATTAATGTCTTAAATATGATTATAAAAAACTATGTAATAATAAAATCAAACAAAACTATGAAAAAAGCAATTTAGAATGTTGCACATATAGAAAAAAACTTTTGAGTGACTTTCAGCCCACTGGAGGCGTTTCCTTAACATTTCCATTTAACTAGTATGAGTTAAACAATAAATAACCAAAATTATATAAACATACACGAATACCAACAAGATTGAAATGGTGTCAAAGTTTAAAACGTCTAACAAGCAAGTATTACAACTTATCGGTGCTTAAAAAACTTCTGGTCCAATGTGTACAATTGAAAAGCTACTATAAATATGCCTAAAATACATTGAAAACTTTAAAAACTTACTGAACTGCCAACTCTCTTGTAGGAGTAAGAATGAGGACCCTTATTGCAGGTTGTTTGGACCGAAACAACAATCTCTCTAATGTCGGCAAAGCAAACGCAGCTGTCTGCCAAATTTTAAACAAAATGTCAGTGTTACTCATCGCTAATCAAAAACAAATCTTTCTTTATAAATATATATATATATATATATATATATATTATATATATATAACAGTAATTAGTGAAGTTATATAGATATTCTAATTGTTAGCAAAATACCTTCCCAGATCCTGTAATTGCACTACCACATATATCACGCCCGGTAAGAGCTAAAGGTATACACGCTGCCTAAAAATTTAAACAGTAAACATTTAAAACACTTATAAACATATAAACAAAAACATGAAACAGTTAAATTTCATGTAAAGTAGCAGTATATTAATATCATCATAACCTGAATGGGTGTTGGTTTGGTGTATCCCAAAGCTTCACAGGCTCGAAGCAAAGGCCTCGAAAGGTGAAGATCCATGAAGCTATTTGCATGAAATGAAACACCATCTGCCTTCGCAAAGAAAGATTTTTTATCTCCACCGCCTGCCGTGGTAGGAATCTCATCGTCTTCTTCCGGTTTAAAATCCTCCTAAAACAAACGAATTCAAATACATGTTAAAACAACCTTAATTCTCATTAACCAAAACCGAGCAATCTTTACGTGCATATAATTATAAAAATCACATCCTTACCTGACGGTCCGGCTCAGAATCCGACGACTCATCCTCATCCTCATCCACATCATCTTTTTCTCGTATGGCTTCCGCGTGACTTCGCTGTTGAACGAGCTTCGAGATTTTCTCATCAATAGAAGTTGTGCTTCTGCGCGCGTGCTCCTCCGCAACGGACTCAGTGTAAGACGAAAAGTCCCATGGAGACTGTGTCTTCTTTTTACTCTTAACCTTTTCATCCACATCACTGTTTCCTTCATCCCCATCTTCTCCATCACTACTAACATCTTCTTCATAATCAATTTCTTCATCACTTGGAGGCTCAAATTCAAACTCTAAATCCTCCATTCTTTAGAGTTTATAAAACCCTAACCTAAATGCCCAATGCGTAATGTCAAATTGTCAATTAGTACAACTAACTTAAAAGAGCTAATAAATGAAATCAAAAGCTATAATTTATACAATTATTAAAACTGAAACTAACACAACAACAATAATAATAATAATTAATGTACAATTAAAATTAACGTGCTAATTGTGATAATCAATGCTAATTGTGAGAATCAAGTAGAGTAATTATAAATACAAGTAGAGTAATTATATAATTACATCGTAGAGTAATTACAAAATTACTCTATGATGTAATTACATAATTACTCTACTTGATTCTTAAAATTAGCATGTTAATTTCATTTGTATTTGATCCAAACCCTAATTATTATTATTATTTTGAATTTGGAATAATTGACGGTAAATATAATTTGAGCTGTAGTCAAAGCAACTAACGGCTTACCTTGCTGCAAAAGCAATTGAAACTGGAGATCGTTGACCGGTGAAACGCCGCCGGCGGAGGCGGTGGAGAGTGGCCGGAGTGACTGCAAAGGGTTTTAGCGGGTTTAGCTATTCAGAATGAAATAAATCGTTGGTACGGACGCACTTGAAGGTCAAGTTATGTATTGTTGGGCTAGCTGGAACTTGGTTTTTAGGGCCTGGTAATTACTTAAGTGGGCCTGATTTAATTTTTGTTAATGGGTTTCTTGGTTATTTTTACGTTAATGGGTTAAGAAAATTGTGGACTCTAGACCAGGATTATGAAACAGATCTGGATCAATCCGTTAAGGAATTAAAAATGAAATTAGAGGGGCAAAAATTGCTTTTTGGACCTAAAACGGTTCGGTTTTGAAACACGTTGTTGTTATATGGTTCGGTTCGGTTCGGTTCAAACCAATTTCAATGAAGGAGTTCTCAAACCAATTACAAATTGACGGTTCGATTAAGTTTAACTAACTACCTTTCTCTTTAACCGGTCTCTGAAGCAAAATCGAAACCAGTTGTTTTTGCCACTTGTAAATGAAAGAATATTAAAAACCCGCATTTGAATATCCTGCAAACTCTCTTTTACTCTCAGTGAAGGGATGTGAAAGAGCATGAATACAAGAAGGAAAATTTATGTGGTACGGGACAAGTATAGTATTAGGTTGTTGGATTACATGTTTATCCAAATCATAACCATAAGCATTTTATTTTGTTTATGTTTTTTGGGTATCGTTGTTTAATAGAGTATTGTACTAATTTTTATTGACCTGTTAGTTTTTATATTTATGAGTTCCTTGGGTAACAAATTTATATAAAAATAAATGTAATAAGAAATGTGCTTGAAATCGTGATGGATAGAGGGAGTAGTAGCCATCGGGTACCGAACAATTGTGCAACATGTTTTTACAATTGAATATGAGACTGTAATTATCAATATCATCCCATCGCCATCCTTAACAATTAAGACTCAAAGAGTTTGTCTGAATTTGTGATATACATATTCGTTGGTCTTCCTCAATTTGTTTATTAAATTCTTTGTGGGAATCATCAACTTGAACAAAAGGTTTGTGTGAATTTTATAATTACTTTTATCCAATCCCATGTATTATACAGGAATATAAGCTAGTATTATATAATTGCTAATATAAACCAATGCATTAAGATTCACTGATTCTACTTTCGTGGGAAATTATTTGAAGACATAAGCATGTGGGGCAACAGCTAAGCAAAAGCTTTTTGAGTAACCATAGATTTTGGACTTTTCACGAATCTATTCAATCTCTAGTGTATGGTATTGCCACAGACCGTACTATTTTTTCAACTTTAATCCATAAGTTTATAAAAAAATCAGTTTTAAGAAAAAAAATATAAACTAAATATATGCAAGAAAATACTTAGAAGTGTTAAAAAAGGTTATATTATAACCTATATGTTGTGGTTCCATGATAGTTTAACTACTTAAAATCTACCTATATTATTAAAACAAAAACATTCTTTCACATGCCATTCAACAAGAGTAGCCAAGTATGATGTCAACTAATACTATTATTATTTTTAGAATTACAAACAAAAGTTACAAATATAACTTTAAATGTTGTATTAAATGAGATTTTTAGATATTTATTAATTATAAAGTTTATTTATTATTATTTATATCTTATGAATCCATAACTAATACTATTATCATTTTTAGAATTACAAACAAAAGTTATAAATAAATATTACTTTAAATGTTGTATTAAATGAGATTTTTAGATATTTATTAATTATAAATTTTTATTTGTCGTTATTTATATCTTATGAATCCATAAGTTATGTTATTATATATATTATTAAATTTAATTTTTATTGTATTTTTTTAATCACTCGTATATTACACGAGCTACATCCTAGTTATTTAATGAATTAACATTAAGTAAAGCATAATTGTACAGAATTTTAATTATAGTGTAAGCATATAACGATTCTAATTAGAGATGAAATTAGCCGAGTTGCTTATGTATTACTAAAGATCGCCTCATAAAAACTTGATTTACGACAAGCTTTAAACATGCCCAAGTGTCACACCCCGACTAGCACAACGCGGAAGCGTAAAACGGGAATGTAACAGACACCTCTGATATCAACACATTGTTTATAAAGAAACATTACAAACTAATTTACAATATATTATATTTCTTCGTTCTATCATTGTTTTACAGTCTAGGCGATACAAACAAAACTAGTTCGTTAACTATACATTCTTACTACTATCGCCCTTGCTTCTATTCACATAGCATCAACCACACACCTCAGGCAAGTAACAGATCACCAAATCATTCCAATTTAGGTACACCTGAAAAGCAGTTTAAAACGGGTCAACTACTAGAGTTGGTGAGTTTCACGAGTTTCAAGAAATCAGTAATGAGTATTCACAAGTCAACACTTGTAATCTTAAAATAAGTATGTATGTATGTACATGATGTAATTATGCTAAGCTACAGTGAAGCCTTGACTGTATGTGCTGCGTGCATCCATTTCCCACGCTCCATCAACCACTGTGGCCCCTTTCCGCCCACAACATGCCCCGGTAGCTATGTCTAACACTACATAGCCTGTTTGTATAAATATGGTCATGTGCAAACGGCTCTATGTGACACGGCAACTAGGCCGATTCCGTTTGGGTTTGTCAAACCAATAGTACTATTCACAAGCCACCGGCTCGAAGTTAATCACTGTGATCGTGGGGACTTTCGTGTGTTAGCACTTAGATAATTCACATCAATACATGTTTCAGGTATGTATATGTAATCAAACATGCTTTTCACCCCAAAAGTTCGTAAAACAGTTTAAAAGTGGGGTCATGAAACTCACGGTTTAGTCGATAATCAGTACTGTATCAGCTCGTGGTTTGTTTGGTCCGCTATCAGTAGTTCCTATAATCAATATTATAATAATATTAATCTTTTAATATTATTATAATCTCAATACTAAACTGGGCTGTATAACTAATTTGGGTATACTTGGAATGCCCAGAATGTGGCAATAGGCTTAGGTTGTGATGTTGTTCAATGTCTAATACTTAAAACCGAACTTGGCTCAGATTCCCGTTTTCCCAGCTGGGCCAAGTTGTTCGTTTACGCGTTCAGAAAACAGTTATGGGAAAATAAGCTTGGGTAAATGTATTGGTTAATAAAATGATTAAGTTATAAAGAAGGATCACATACTGGGGTCCCGGATTAGCCACGGGGCCCGTTTCTGTTTATTCAGTTTGATTTAAAAAGAAACGCGCACAATCCATCCGGATTGTCCAGGTTTTTCATAGACAAGTTCTTTTTCACTTAATTAGTCCAAAAATATGATTTTTGATCACTCTTGGTGTTTTGATATTCCCGCAGATTCGCTAGTCGCAAACCTGCCGGATTTTATAAAAACTGAATTTATTTAATATTCAAATTAGCATAATTAATTAACCGTTAATCATTAAATTATGAAAATTTAGTCACTTATCAATTAAAATATATAGATTTTTATAAAAATATTTCTGGAATTTATTTACTGATTTATTAATTTATAAAAATTTATTTTATCAGCTATATTTCGCCTGAAAATCGTCCGTTTACCACAAACAATTTCCAAAAATTCCATAAAAATTCCTGAATGCTCAAATCATGTCCCAAATCAACCTGTATCAATTTTAGAATGTAAAAAGTTCGTGCGATATTCTTTTCGGCCCAAATTCGACTATAAAAATTCACACGAACGCATATAAACAAAACACCTTTAAACTTCTCCAAATGATCCCAAAATTCATATGTGTTCAAAATACATCAAATCTGAGTTCCCAGAAAATTTTCATAATTTTTGAAGTATTTTAGCTATTTTTCCCAAATAAACGTCCCAATTTGGTAATAAATTCGCCAAATATTCTCAGATGGTCGAAAAATTACCAAATGGTCCCTGATGTCCCTGCAAAATTTCAAGGCCTAACAATATGCACATCACAACCTTAACCTAAATAGCCCGTAAGCGAGTGTTTCGGTATTACCTTAGCGGGTTTGGCTCGTTTCCGACTTTTTATCAAGTTTTCAGGTTCTTGTGCTTCTAAGCAAGCTAGGTACAAGTCCTATATCACAAACCAAGCAATTTTTCATCAACATAACAGCCCTTAACTTAGGGTTTCAGCTAGTGCACAAAAACGAACTTTTGAACCGTAAAAACGCCGTTTCAACCATTTAATCCGTGTTTATGGCCAAAAAAACTATCAAAACAGGTTCCTTACCATGTGTATGATCAAAACATGTTTGTGGACCATTTTTAGGATTTTTACACGGTTAGGAATGATTTTTAGTAACCAAGACATGTTTTTATGGTATTAAACAAGTACAAAAGCTACTTATTTAAGCTCCTTACCTTAGGGTTTGAAGGTTTTCTGGAAATTCAGCTTGCAGCTGCTTGGACCTCAACTCTTATAAACCAAAATGAATAAACAAGCTTGTAAAACAAGTTTTATAAAAAGAATGGGGGGTGGGGGTGGGCTGGCCGATCGGAACCCATGGGCTGTTTTGGCCCAATAATCTGGTTTTTCAAGCCCAAATACGAAAAGCCCGGTCCAAAATTTAGTTCGGGTTCTGTTTTTGGCGCGAAAAACTTATTGGGTGCGTTAAACAGCGCGAAAACAAGTGTTTTTCGGCTAGTTTTGTGTAAAATTATAAAAACATACTATATGTTTGTAAAAATAAAAAATATTTTCACGGATCGCTTAAAACATTTCAAGTAGTGTTTGGTAAGTCTTTTTCGGCTTAACAGATGATACAATGCTTGGTTTGTAACTATCTTCCGCGTTTAAATCTATAGCGAGTAGTTAAACGAGCATATTTTCGTTTAACTTGTTTGCTATCAAACTAAGACCATATTTCTAATATTTTAGTTTGTATAGATCGTATATCACTTATAGATGGCCCCCCAAGATATCTGGGTCATAACCCGACCCGTTCGATTAATCGTTCGTTTGTTACGCAAAACGCGTTTATTTGCTTAATCGGTAAATACATACTGAGGTGTACCTTGTTTTGGCTCAAATGTCTCATTCTCTCCCCGTTAGAATATTTCGTCCCCGAAATTTGATTATTCAACTTTGTCTTTGTTTGGAAACAGGTGCGGGTATTTCTTTTTGAATTCGGATTTCCGTTCCCACATGAATTCTGGTCCCCGTTGCGAATTCCACCGAACTTTTACTAGAGAGATTTTGTTGTGTCTTAATTGTTTTATTTTTCCTTCTAATATTTCCACCGGTTCTTCAACAAAATTCAGTCTTTCGTTTATGTTTAAGTCTTTTAATGGCACGATTTCAGTTTCGTCAGTAAGACACTTTTTTAGGTTCGAAACATGAAAGACATCGTGAATAGAACTCAACTCCACAGGAAGTTTCAGTCGGTAAGCTACCGGACCTATCTTAGAAATGACTTCATATGGCCCAATGTATCGCGGAGCTAGTTTACCGGTTTTTCCGAATCGAATGACGCCTTTCCACGGGGATACTTTCAGAAAAACTTTGTCGCCTATTTCAAAGGATAACGGCTTTCTACGAACATCAGCGTAGCTTTTCTGTTGATCTCAGGCGATTTTCAATTTGCTTGTGATCTTACGGATTTTGTCAGTGGTTTCTTGAATCAAGTCAGATCGTGTAATTTGGGTATCTCCAACCTCAGTCCAGCACAAGGGTGATCTACATTTCCGTCCGTACAGCGCTTCATACGGTGCCGCTTGAATGCTACTGTGATAGCTATTGTTGTACGAAAATTCAACCAGTGGAAGATGTTGATCCCAGTTTCCACCAAAGTTTAGTACACAAGCGCGAAGCAAATCTTCTAAGGTTTGAATGGTTAGCTCAGATTGACCGTCGGTTTGGGGATGGTAGGCGGTACTTAGGTCAATTCGGGTTCCTAAAGCTTCTTGTACGGCTTGCCAGAAACGAGAGGTAAAATGGCTGTCACTATCAGAGATGATTGAAACAGGTACGCCGTGTCGGGATACGATCTCGTTGATGTAAATGTGAGCAAGTTTCTCAGTTGTATAAGTGGTTCGGATTGGAAGGAAGTGTGCGGATTTGGTTAGTCGGTCAACTATCACCCATATTGCATCGTTTACTCGGGAAGTTTTAGGGAGGTGTGTTACAAAATCCATGGTAATTTGTTCCCATTTCCATTGTGGTATTTCCGGTTGGTGCAACATTTCCATTATATTTTTTAAATGAACTTAATAAAAAAAATGCTCATGTAAAAACGTACCCGAGAATTTTTCTTTCTATTGAAAATTCATTCTCGGTGCCATATATGTATAATTAAAAGACTTTTGATTATGAACCAATTTCGGAAATAAAGCTTCTCATACGATAGTAGTTCTAACCACTCAGTCTAAATACAAAAGGAGCGTCACTTTTATTGATATATTTATCAATTTACCACTCATTAAAGGAAAGTAGAACATTAAATTGTAACAATGGATGTTCTTTAAGAGCTATATTTTTCTAAGCTACACCATGAAAAAGATTTTGATAAGTTTTAGAGGGCTTTTTGACTTTGTCATAATGACAACATAAAAAATAACATGTTAACCCATCCAATTTTGTGAATATTTTGTTTTATTTGAGCATAGTTTTCCATGACATGGTTCTCATACAACGTTCTGAACAAATTGAAAGAAAAATTAATGTTAACATAAATATTTCAAAATTGATAAAAGTTAGAAGCATTAATAGGCATGGATGTGGGATGTCGAAAGTGTTCGCAGTCTTTTCTTACATTTTAATAGTTGTGGGAAAAATAGTCAGTTTGCCAAATCCCGAACCTTTTGATTATTTTAAAAAATGTTATTAAAAATAAATTTTAAACCCAAATCATGTTTACAATTCTAACTTTCATACTTTTGACATTTCAAAGTCAACACTTTGAACCCATAACACATTTGACGATAAGTCTATTTTGCATTCTTAAACTTTTAAAAATACTCAAAATTTTCATTTTTGACCCATAACAAATTTTGACCTAAATGTAGTTAATTTGTACCAAATAATCTATTTACCAACTTTTGACCCATAATATCAAATTTAAGTTCCATAAAAAATCTGAAACAATTTTCATTTGAGAAACATGATTTGTTGTTGATTTTTGAAATTCACCAAGTATTTTGAAATATGTAGTAAAATAATATGTTAGTATTTATATTTATAAAAATATATAGATATTATGTAAATATAGTGTAAAAGGAAAGTGAATAATTATTAATTTATTACATATATTAGGGTAAATTAGTTTTGGAGGGAAAAAATTGTGAGAATTAACCAAAACATACATACATACATACATACATACATACATACATAGAGGTTATATGCATTAGGAGAAATATAGTTTGAAAACCCTCTTGAGTTGAGAAAACCCGTGAAAACTCTATGTAACATCATTTTTTTTGTTACATTTAATATACGTTGTTACATTTAATACAAAACATCAAAAATACAAAAAAAATGTTTTGCTATTTTTTTTACATTCTTTTAGTAATTTTTATATATGTTTTCAGGAGAGAGAAAATGTAAATAAACGTTTACATTTTTTATTAACTTTAATTGTGGATCACAAGATTTAATCTTTAATTAAAAACATGTGGTTAAGAATGTGTTTTAAAGTTTTCATAACTCAATTGAGTTTTTATTCTAATATAACCCATACACATTAATTTCCAAAAGTGGTGAGTGAGAATATTAAATCAATAAATATTAAATCTATACCATTTTCTTTCATTTCTAAATTCTCTAGGACTTAAAAAAATGAATTATTTATTTTGTTTTACTTGTTACCGAAAAAAAATGTGCACCACGTAGATCTTGAGTTGAATTGGAGTTTGTAAATTTTCTTACGAACTAGTTCGAACTTTGTTTATATAGAATTTAAAGGAAGTCCATTATCACGAACTCGATATCTATCTGATATTACTCCAAATAACCAGAATTACAAACCCAAATCAAATGTTCCTTTACAATAATTGAAGAACAGGAACTGATGATCGCTCAAGGGAAAAGGTTCCCTATGTTGCTTAGCCTTGTGGCAAGTCTCACATGGTTGTATATTATCTCTAGATTGAAATTTTAAATCATCTTGTAAAATATTTAACACAATATCAGCAGGATGACCTAACCTAGTATGCCACAAATTTAAAACATCATAGCTATTAAGACACACCTTAAACGAACTAGAAGCATCACTACAGAAGTAAAGACCATCACACTGACTACCAGTCACCAGGATTCTCTTTGTGAGGAAATCCTGAAAATAACAATTACCCTCATCAAATATTATCTTAACCTTATTATCTTTTGCTAATTTATGAACAGACAACAAATTCACTTGATATTCTGGTACAACCAACACATCTCTCAGAATTATAGTCTCACTTAACCTCACATTTCCCATTTTAGAAACAATAGCATTAGATCCATTAGGGTGTTTAACAGTTACATTATATTCAGACACATCGATTTGATCAAAAACATTCTTGTCAGTTTTAACCATGTGTTGGTTAGCACCAGAATCAACTATCTAACCATCACTACTAAGAAAAGGAGAACCACTAGTAAAACAAAAAAACTTAGAACTAGAGCAATTAGCATAGAAACCATTGAGACTCTTACCTCCTATATTAGAAGTATGAGCACCATCTCCTGAATTCTCATTTAACAAACTAAGTAACTTTGCAACCTGATCAGGAGTCAATGAAGTAGCCGAACTAGAAGAAGGCTGATCAGATTTATTTTGAGTAATGACATTATTAGAAACAACAGATTTAGTCCCTTGATTAGAATTAGGACCCCCCCCCCCCTCGGTCTAGGTCCTTGGGGTATCCAACAATCTCAAAGCACCTTTCAACATTGTGCCCAAGCTTATTGAAATGCTTGCACTTTAGGTTGGGGTTGGGCCCTCTGTTGAACTTTCTCTTTGAGTCAAACGATTGATTAGATTTAGACACAAACCCCATGTTTTGAGTTTGTGTCTTTGAACTATTGCTAGTATTCCTATGAGATTCCTCCCTGGACACAATAGAAAAGGCATGTTTCACGGTAGGGAGAGGATCTATAGTCAACAAAGAAGTCCTAACAGATTGGTATACATCATCAAGACCCATTAAAAATTGCATCAGTTTTATTAGATGATTAAAATCATTAAACTTTGAAGATGCTTGGCAACTACAAGAGGGCAGCTGAACCATGGCATCAAACTGTTTCCACATTGTGTTAAGTTTATGAAAACATTCAGACACAGAACTTCCATTTTGACTCACAGAGTTAATTTTTTGATATAAACCAAACACAATTGACCCATCAACTTTATCATAAGTTTCTTTTAAATCTTTCCAAACATCAAAAGCCAACTTAGAAAACACTTGCCCTAGATATAACTCTTCAGAAACAGAATTAAGAATCCAAGAAAGGACCACAGAATTACACCTGTCCCACTGTCTACTAAGAACTTCATTGTCTGTTGATTTTACGCAAGAGCCATCAATAAAACCTATTTTATTTTTAACTTGTAAAGCTAGAAGCATGGAATTAGCCCAGACAGTGTAATTCTCTGTTCCTTTCAATTTTATGTTCACAATAGTTAGAGTGCTAGTATCGCTTGCATGAAGATACAAGGGATTACTCGCATCCAGTTTACTAACCTCGGTAACAACAATAGAACTATCAGAATCTCCCATTTAATCAATACACAAATGCAACAGTCAAGAAAGTAAGAATGCCTAGAACACAATAAAGTGTAATCACAAAGAATGATGCACACGAAGAACACAAAAAAACAGGGGATGTCTCTCCCTATCAATAACCTGGTCCGACTAGCCAGTAGCAACAACGGCCTAATGCCAACAAAAAGAAATATAAGAGCAAAAAAGATTAAAGACAAGGAAGGATCTCACCAAGCTAAGGGAAGCCACCAGATAATATTCACGAGAGCGTTTGAAACAATAACCTTCACTTAGGGTTATTGTTCGAAACAATATGTAGATCTTGTAATCGGAGCACAACTTTAGAATCCCCCAAATATTCTTGTAAGAAATCCCAAGGCAGATAGGGTTTCCAAACGAAAACCCTAGAGCCGTAATACACCAGAATAACCAGCGGAAGGACCAGAATCAGATCACGAAACAATCGAACATAGCCCCTTAGAGCTCTGATACCATGTCACGAACTCGATATCTATCTGATATTACTCCAAATAACCAGAATTACAAACCCAAATCAAATGTTCCTTTACAATAATTGAAGAACAGGAACAAAAAAAACTGTAAGTATGATTGAGAATATTACAATAGCTCAATCTAACAAGATAACAATACTAATAGTCTAAGAGAGAGAGTGATCGGATTTTGTGAGAGGATAACTTGCAACGGCTCCTTACTTGTCTCAAACCCTACATTCTTAATATATAGACTTCAAATAAATGAGACCAGCCAAGCCCAACCTCCTTGCAGCAGCTACAAGCCCAAACTCCTTTAAGCCCATTGAAGTCCAAAAAAAGCCCAGCAAGACCACAAGTCATCTCGAGCAAATATGCACAAAACCAAAAATATTAAACTAAGATTATTTACCAAAATATTCAACACTGTTATTGGATATAAAATTGATGAAAGGAAAATATCTTCGAACATCCATCTAAAACTTATTCTTTATTACTTGTATAATCCATGACTCCATGGGGTAATATTATTTTTGCTCTTAAAAGTATTTTAGTTAAGTTGTGGGTGGATGATGGCTACCATGAAAATTAAACAACCTTTTCGTTTCCTTTTTTTCCTTCTCTTGCAACTTTTGGTAAATTATTATTCATGGGTTTTGATTCAAGACAACTGAGGGCAAAAGCCTTAACCCTTAAGGCACACACTTAAACATTAAGCTAGTTATTAGTATATTAATAAGCAAAGTTGATTTTAAATGTGTTTAACATTCACATAACCAATAACATCTAAGAAGGTTAACTGACACAGTCAAAGAAATGAGATCCATTAACAATAGATATGTAAAACCGAATTCCTATAATTAAAAAATAAAACAAAAAAAAAAGAAAAAGGAAAGAAACCCTAACTTTCTTTCTCTCGTTCAAAAGATCCCACCCTGATTTTCCCTTTTGTTATTCATCTACACCGATCATCGCTCTATCAAATTTTCCCTTTTGATGTTTATCTACACTCTCAACATATTATACTAATCAATTGTTCTATGGAAGATCTATCTTGTGTCTGGTACTTCACGGCTCCACTCTACAAAAACTTCAAATCATTCTCTTAAAGCTCATTCTGCAAGAACTATTAAATCATGGACCAAATTGAACATATATTTCAAAATCACAAAGAAAATACTAATCGAGCATGAAGAAAGTTGATAAAAAATGATGAAAATTTACCCATTGTGAAGAACCAGTTCTTTGTGGAATCATCTATTAATCAACTAGAAGATGCAATTGAATCGTATCAACATTATTGCTTGCAATTCAGATCATAATCGATTAGAGGATGAAGGTGACATCCCTCAATTTACTGATCCTACCAAATATCGTCAAATTGTGGTGGTGGTGGTGGTGGTGGTGGTGGGGGGGGGGGGGTCTTCAATATGTCTCCCTCTTGCGTCCGGATATCACTTTTGTTGTGAACAAGTTTGTCAGTTTATGCATGCCCCAACTGATAACCATTTTTTAAGCTGTTAAACGAGATTTGCGTTATTTGAAAGTCACATCTCATTTCGGGTTGTTCATTCGACATGACTTTGGATTTACTCTTCATGCTTTTACCGATGCTCATTAGCACAACACTCTCAAAGCAAACTCTGATGCTGACTGGGCAGGATGTCCAGATGACCGTCGTACCACCTGGGGGGGGGGGGGCTGCTGTCTATTTAGGTTCCAATCTTGTCTCATGGAATGCTCGTAAACAACGTACGGTTTCTCATTCATCAGCTAAATCCGAGTATAAAGCTCTTGCTGACACGGTTGCTGAAATAACTTGGTTGGAGGCTCTCTTAAATAAACTCGGTATTGTCACCAAGTCTTTACCTATGCTATGGTGTGACAATCTAGGTGCCACCTATCTATATGCTAATCATGTGTTTCGTGCTCGCACAAAACATGTTGAAGTTGATTTCCATTTTGTCAGAGAAAATGTGACTCCAGGCAAACTTAAAGTTCAATTCATATTTACAAATGATCAAATCGCTGATGTATTCACAAAACCGCCACCATCACAAAGATTTGTACTTCTACGATCTAAGTTGTTGGTTGTTCCCCGCCCTCAACTGCGGAGGAATATTAGACAATATATTATGTTAGATTTAATACTTACAATCTTGGGCTTAGATGGTAGTTAAATGTAATATTCTATCCTATATATGTGGATCAGTTGTAATGCACTATTCAAGAAATTAATAATTGAAAATCACATTATGCGTTTTAACTTTTTATAAGATTGAAATATTTAATAAAACTTGCGTGATTTTCAAAGAAAAAAATTGTTGCTTCTTTTGATGATTTAAAAAAAATATGAGATGTGATTCATTTTATAAAGGGATGCCCAATTATGTAAATTTAAAAAGTAGCAATTAATTAATTAATTTATTTATTTTCTATAATTACTATATAATATTCAGGAAAATTTTAAAATAAGTGCAATTAAAAGAAAGGGAAAATGCGAAATGGTGGGTAATCCGAAAGCATTATTTGGGACATGAGAGTAGATTAACTACAAAAAAAGGCGTTAAACTACTTTTTGTTAATTTCGTTTAATTAAAATAATAATTAAGATAAAGTAGCTACAACTTCAACTTTAGCTGAAAAAGGAAAGACTAATTGCTTTACCTTTGGTTGTTAATGCGATTAGATTTCAAGAAAAGACTTTTATCAGATGTCATTTTTTTTAAACGGTGAATTTCTTATATTTATGCTACCGTACTCTTTAAATTTATAGAGTCTTGATACCCCACTCTGGCCAGACTATGTTGTTTTAACCGGGCCCACACTGGCTTCAGAGTTTTGGCCTGGGCGTTCCCCCGGGAAACCATACTGCCGACTGCTACTTGACAGCCGTTGTGCAACCACAAGAACAAAACTCTCTGACGTAACACGGTTGGACGAAAACCCGAGCGGAATGAATTGATATTCCACCTTGACACTAGAAGTAGAAATCTTTTGTTTATTTTTAAATATAAAAAATAATTTGATATTATATTTTAAGACCATAAAAGATTTTAAGATTTTGTTTTTTTATCAGCGATTCCTAATTTTTTAAGGTAAATACAAAAAGTAAAACGGAGGGAAGTAACTGACTTTTTTCTAACTCGAATGGAATGAATTGGAAGTGTGAGACATACTAATCTGAAAGAGACTCTCTTAATGTGATTTTTCCTACTGGCTTTGACTGCGGTAAGTAATTCACTCAAACCGATTCCAATTATGGATGCTCGGCAGGTGGGAAAGCTCTTTCGTTTCGGCAGCCTCTTGTAGTCTCCCCGGTCACCGAGGGTGGCAGCTCACACAATGAGATCTTGCTGTTCGGCGAGGAGAGCTAACGCATGAAATTCTAAAAGCGTGTTACATATCTAAGTACTTTCTGCAACAACATTTGCAATACCTTGATACCCCACCTTGACACTAGACCGAGAAATATGATGATGTAACCCCCCCCCCCCCCCCCCCGGTGAGATCAGTCCTAAGCGGCTGTCAAGGCCCGCCAGACCTCTCAAGCCCACCTTGAAAATTTTGATGTGCTTTTAAGAATTAAGATTAAATTCATTAAAGAGAAACTATTAAACTGTTTATTAGATTTTAAGATTGTATATGTTAAAAAAACAAAACAAGAAACAAAAAAACAAACTCTATACCATCAATCTATCAAAAATAACTTCATAGCAACCTCTACACGAACCAAAACAAGCCATTAATTGATATGATCACGTGCGATCGAACTTACTGGGTCCGTAAGTTAGAATACTATACATACGTGAAATATATGAATAGATTTGTGAATTATTGAAGCTTAATTAGGAAGTACGTTCACATAAAGTTTGTGAAATTAAGGGAATTGTATGTTCATATAAAATGGGTCCTGCTGGGGACACCTAAACACCCTCAATACGCCCCTTATAGAGTTATACGAGGGGCTATACGGGACCCTATACGTCCTGTATAGGATTATACGGGGCTTACAAGGGACCGTATACGCCTCGTATAGCTCTATACGGGACATATTGATAGGTTTTTTTTTATCAAAATTAGGTGGTGTCTCTGGAATTCCCCTACAAAATTTGTGAAATTAACAGAATCCTTGACAGACATTATTATCATATGCATATGAAATTGTTCAATTCTGCAAAAAATAAGCAGACTGTTTCGCTTTACATTTGCTTTACCTTTGGGTCTTTTCCTCGCCCATACTCCCCTATGGGTATAATAAAAAGTCTCCACTTTGCTTATTTTAAAAAGGTTGAAAAAGTGAAATACAACACCGACATTCACAATAAGGGTAAGAAGTGAACTTTAGACATTTATGCTTATGAAGAGGTAGGTCCCAGCAGAGCCCAGTTGGACCCGCAAGACTCACCTTGAAGAGGGACGTCTGCGCAGTAACCAACTGGATCCGCAGGACCAACCATGCTCAGAGACGTGACGTCCTTACGCGCAATACGCAAGCTGTTCCCGCAGGAAATGCCTCCCAATGGTGAAGGACTCTGCCTGTTCCCGCAGTTGTGGATACAAGCCATCAGGGAAGGCCACCCGCGCAGCAAGGCTACACGCACAAGGCACTTAGCTCTCAATCACTCAGTGTCACCTGAAGGAATGAGCAAAGCCGGGAACAATCCCGCACAAGGGCGGGAGGGGGAATACTCCCGCCCAAATAAGCCAGTCCGTACGATACGGGAAGATCTTCTGTACTGTACCTGACGAGGTATGGGCAAAAGATCTGACTAAAGATACGACAGCTTATTGACGACAGTATGGCGAGCAGCATGCTCCTGTACTGTATGTCACTATTAGCCGCTGCCTACTCACCAACTCCTGTCATACCACGTGCATAGCCGGCAGTTGGTGGAAAGGGAATAGTACACAGCAGGCCTGGTCACTATCAGCCGCTGCCTACCCACCAACTACCAGCAGGGCACGTGCGTAGGCCACTGTTGGTGGAACAGGAATACTATTGCAGCCGGCCACACCTCCTTGGAAACCTACCTTCGGCTATAAATACCACAAATGGTATGATCATCTCATCTTATCATATCTTATCACATTATCATCATATTATACCTGATATCTGCTCTAGCAATCTCTTAATATACATTTATATTTAAAGAGCAATCTAGTCTGATTCTCACGCCGGAGGGTGGTCACAAGGAGGAACCCCCCCTTCTCAGTGACAAGCTCACGGTGTCTGTTTTGCAGGTTATCAGAAGAACCATCTTTACCGGGTCTAACCCCTCGTGGGAAACATCTATCTAACCCCCAGGTTACCCGTAATCTGCCCGGGGTCCGGTTAGTGTTTCTTCAGCTTAAGTTCGAATTTTTTATTTCTTTTAGATTGAATCTGCCAAAATTATATCCAACCTTAGCATCAAATACCATTTAAAAGCTTAAAAGCTTTTATGAAAGAACATAAGCATCTTTTATTATTAGGGTGGTGGGGGTTTATTCCTAGAGGTTGAACATTTAAACCACTTTAACACGACTAATTATGTACTGTCACCACTATTTTATCTTAAACTACTATGCACTACTCTAAGAGCATCCATAACGTACTCGTTTGTGGGTGCGTTTGTCCAAGGTGGCAGGCTACAAACGGAGGGGGACAAATGCGATGTGGGTGGGTTTGGGCCAGCAAACAAGGGGACGGACGAGACAGTGGTGGAAACCCCCTCACATTAATATATGCATACATATTATATATAGTTTTAATAATATTTTAAAATATACATAATAGTTTGTGCAAGTTTGGTGCTGTGAAAAGAGTTAGAGAGGCTTCTAAGAAAAGTTTATAATATGATGTGACACTGATGTGATGGTTTGTGGATATTTGGTGTTGTTGATGCTTCAAGGGGTGGCGTCACTCCTTTCAATCACCCTAAAAATATTATTTTTTAATTAAAAGTTACTAATAAAATAAAATTAAACACAAATAAATAAAAATATAAATTACAAAATTCAAACTAAAAAACACCAACATACGAACATTAAAAAAAGTATAAAAATCACAAGGAGAATTATATTTTTTCACCTATACACATTTTCGATTAAAAACTGCTTCCAATACTGGACCATTCAAATCTTCGTGTGAGTTTGTAAACATCTTGAAGTCCATATAGAATTGTTGTGTATGTGTGAGTAAAAAATGTTAGGTTTGTGTTTGTAGAGTGTATGAAATAAATAGAAGAACAATGATTATTTATTGGAAAAAATTAGACAAAATGCAATTAACACATATTAGAGGTAATATTATGTAAATACGAGTTAACTATGTAACCCTCTATCTTGTAAAACCTTAATCACAATTATCAGCATAACTATAAGTTACACTATCATTTACCCACACTTGAGAGTTTTGACTTGGTATAAGAGCCAAGGACTCTGATTTTGAGTATGGAGAAGAAAGAAGGAATGCCTAGATGGCAAAATAAGCTCAAAACAATCAGGTTCATGTAAATCGCTAAATCAAATGTACTAAATTGTGGTGTTCGTAAGTACATTTCTATATATCCAACCAATTTCTAAAACGTGTAGTTACAAATAAAAGAAATCTTTCTTGGTTTCTTTCTTTTTTTCTTTTTTTCTTTTTAACTAATTCTAGACAGAATTACAAATTTTGTCCTTTAAAAAAAGCCAAAATACGGTTCGTGTCCTTTTCTAAGTTTCCTTGCAGGCGGTGTACTTTAAACTTTTTTTTCCTACAAGTTTTGTCCTTTACGCTAACTGGGTTAGAAAAAGTCAGTTAAATCCCCTCACGTGAGACGCATGTGAGGGCATTTTGGTCTTTTTACCTACCCTGCAACAACTTCTTCTTCTTCATTTTGCAGATCATCCAAACCCTTAACACTTCTTTCATAATAATCAGAAAGCAGTTTATCCATTGGAGGCTTACTCACAACAGACTGGTGATTAAACAATATAGCTTTGAACTCCTCTTGACAACATACGAAAACATCTAGAAGCTTTGAAATCCAATCAACAGACAAGAGTTCATGCGAATCAGCCAATGATAACTCATGTAATCTTTCAGTTACCTGCCGTTGAAAAGCTTCAATATCGGCATATTGATTTACGGTTTCGTGATCAACAGAATGAACGGCTGGATCACGCTTCATACTCAGAATTGAACGCCCAAAATCGGTTCTCATCTTTATAACATCAATTACAAGAAACCCCACTAATTTGGATGGTAAAAGTTGAAGCTTTTTTGAATATTATCAAATTTGGGGGTTTTGGAAATTGGAAACAATTTGGGGAAATTGATGAAACCCAGATGATAATTATGATTTTGAACAAAACCCAGAAAGGAAAAGTGGAATTGAGATGGAATTGTGAAAAAAACCCAGAAAGGAAAAGTGGAATTGAGATGGAATTGTGAAACTGATGGATTGGATGGATGCTTGACCAATGTATTAATAGATCAGACACACTTTATTGGTTGGGTTGTTTGAATAAAGACAGAATTTGGCCATGGATAAATATATCCTTCTGCTGCTGCTTCTGAACATCATCATCATCTCGTTCCTTCTTCAGATTCATAACCTCCGGCGCGTGGTGGCGGAAGAGGAGGAAGGAGATCCGCCGGGGGCGTGGTGGCGGAAGTCCATCGCTGGTGGTGGTGGTGGTGGGTTTCCGGTGAAAGAGGAAGAAGAAGAAGTTGTTGCAGGGTAGGTAAAAAGACCAAAATGCCCTCACATGCGTCTCACGTGAGGGGATTTAACTGACTTTTTCTAACCCAGTTAGCGTAAAGGACAAAACTTGTAGGAAAAAAAAGTTTAAAGTACACCGCCTGCAAGGAAACTTAGAAAAGGACACGAACCGTATTTTGGCTTTTTTTAAAGGACAAAATTTGTAATTCTGTCCTAATTCTATATATATTTGTTATGATACTTATGTTACATCTAATTAAAGTTAACTTGACACATACATATTAAAAATGAAATTCACGTAACATTTAAAACAAGAACAACGCATTTGTAACATCTCTATATGGACGAATGCATGTTGCATTGGGATGGTTTGTACATTGCAGTAGTTAATCAAAATTCAAAGCATTGGATTTGGAGGCTTGCATCTTATATATGAGTGTGTTAGAACATTAACTCATGTGTTTGCATGATACCTGCAGTTAATTATAGAAATTGTAACACACAAAAGAAAAGACCAAGAAGTTATGGTCCCCAGTAGTAGCAGGGTACCTCCAAAGTTTGTACTGCACATCTTAAAAACCTGAAGAAACCATCAGAGACTGGTTACCCAAGTACCTAACAATCCCGAAACCTATCGAATTTGCAATTATATACACACCAACAAAATATTAAAGGCATGCAGTACCTTGCAGATTACCCTTTTCAAGTGGATCCCAATCATTTATATCAAGAGGGTGTGGGGAGTTTATTTTTGTCATTTCTTTCTTGTGCCTTTACACAACTTCCAAATTTTTCATGTTTCTCTTCAAGAAATAGTAATTTGTGCTCTTCACAGGCTTGTTATGGTATTTGAGCTTTCAAGTATTACTGTTGTTTTGTGGATGAATCTAACACTACTAACTACATGTTAACATAGTCATGTTAAAATAGTCCTTTAGGGTAAAAAATCCTTACTGTCAATGAGTCAACTATAAAAGCTAACTCTAATTAGTGTAAAGGACTTAAACTGTTACAAAACGATTACAAAAAGGATGTCCACCGTAATTATTGAAAATAAAACAACATATTTTGGGTAAAATACTTTTTTTCAAATCATAAATAAATATAATCTATATGTATTCTCTATTAAAAACTTATCATGTTTAGCCGCATAATCATTTTACAATTTAAAAGATTGGATTTTACAATTCAAAAAGTGGTAGTGACGGAGCTTGTTGCCCGCTTGCCTTCTGTTTCGATGCAATCTAAACATTGAAATATATATTTTGATAGAAAGTTTTGGGAGAAAAAAAACTAAATCCCGAAAATCATTCATAATAATTTATTTGTTAGATGATAACTTTTTGCTATATTGTTTTTTTATTAATTCCCTCCCCCCAGATTGATTTAACTCATTTTGGAATCGTTTGTCCATTTATGTTATAATGACTTATAGTATCTTATTTATTTGTGAAATATCCCCTTATCATCAAAAAAGATTCTTCGCGGGTCACGGGTCTCATCAAACCCTGATAACCCTTAAACGGGTTATAGCATCACATTTATTTGTGAAATAACCCATTAATCATCAAACTATATTTTGCGGGTCATGGGTCTCACCAAATCCAGATAGCCCTTAAATGGGTTATAACATCGATCATTTATTTGTGAAATAACCCATTAATCATCAAATAATATTTCGCAGGTCATGATTCTCACAAAACCTAGATAACCCTTAGACGGTTATGACGTCTCATCTATTTGTGAAACACTTTTATCATCAAACCCTAATTTACTTTCTCTCCTCTACGTATTCTCCGTCGCTAGTCTATCCTCTCAATCACCGGTTAACTTTCGATTACCACCCACCATCGTCAACATCCCCCTCGTGCATCAACCACCATCGACACCCACATCAACCGCCTCTTTTCATAAGACAAATATTTGTGTTCATGTTTGTTCGTTTAAACAAATCAGTATGTTCGTGTTCGTTTATGTTCGTTTATTAAAAATCTAAAAAACCTACACATCTTAATTGAAAGAGCCCAAACGTTAAAATAATAAGGGTAACAAACTAATGTATACGTATTAAATCAAAACAAAACAAAACGAGGAAAATAAAACAAACCCCCACGGGCTCAAACTAGTAAGATATATTTAACTACAACAAATTAAACAAACGTCACTCGTTTTGTTATTAACATTTATGAAAAAAATTTATAAATAGGTTATGTTTTATAAATTATACTTGATACAAATTAATAGACAAAAAAGTGTATATATTGAAACAGTTAAGAGTTTTTACTTTTTAAGACAAAGAAATGATATAATGTGATGGGAACTCATTAAAAATGTTTGATGCTCCAAATTCCAAGTATAGCTTTTATGCTTTTTTGTGTCTAGCTTGGTTTTTCCTTTAATAAATTAAACCAAGCATTGTGATCAGGTTACGAGAGTTTGAGTGTATTTTTATGTTTTAAAATAAAACTTACTTCATGTGGATAATAACAGCACTTTTATGTATTTCTAAACTTTTTACAATCATCAGATTTTTCATGACTTAAAACAATACTGAATAACAAAAAGTTGCATCCGAGATTATCAAAGTCAAGCGTGTGACGACTGAGGAGAGTCGAGGGTCCTGACTCCATAATACATCCAATACTATTTTAGTATTTTTTGTAGTGTCACTTAGTAAAGATGCCATTCCCTCTTTTTCTCACCGTTAATCAATTATTCGTCTGTTCCAAAAAAGATTCAATTATTCGTTCTTGCTAAATTTAACATACATATCTCTTTTCAAATGTTTCTTTTTCAAGTAATAGATTGGAGCCTTTCAAAACAAAACAAAAAAAAAAAAAAAGTAATAGATTGGAGTAATAACTAATAAGATAACAATTGTTTTTGGTAGTCGCATGATATTTTATATTATTGTTACGATTTTTAAGTTTTAGAAATGTCATCTTTCGTCTTCCGTTTTCGTCGGGGCATGCAGTAGCCATCTCTTCCCCTACCATTGTTTTCAGTTACAGCACTGTCCAACCCAAAGTGATTGCAGAGTACACCGCAGTGGTTGAACAACTGTATGAGGCCGGGCGGAGATGGTTCATTGTGGTTGTAGTTGGTGGCCAGACTTCCAAATCGCTTATGGCCCTTTAAATCATACCATATGTTGGTAGATTAATAATTCCAAAACTGAAATCCTATTTGGTAAAAATCACCCGACCAAATCCAATCAAGAAATCTATTTATTGTCTAATCCAAAATGCTACATCAATCGCACGAGCATTTTTGTTTAAAGTGGGGGTATGTAAACTTCTTCTTGATGCCAATGTTGAAAGAAGTGCTCTAACGAGTGGTCAATAGACAATATATTAAAGTTAATATGACTGGTGCTATTGTAACAACTCATGTTTATTCTCTAAAACCCCAATGCAATTCTAAATAAAATCGAGCTTAATATTTAAATTAAATTTGAAGTAACCTCTAGTGAAATCAAGAAAAGATTAATAACTCTATTGATTTAAATTTTAAGGAAAATGTGTTTTGATATCAGAATATTCGATCATGAATCATGAATCAAAATCAAGTGCACTTTAGTTGATTCATTAACCGTGTCTGAATCGGGAAAATAATGTTAGTTCATCGATAACAAATTATTTGAAATTTTAAACATCAAGAAGAAAGAGCTCTTGAATTTCTGAATCACAAATCATTTATATTAGCAATCCAACTCTTACAGTTATGTTAATTACTATAGCATTGATTTTATATGATTCCTACTCTAGAAAGTAGTTAACTAATGTTTATGCAATGGGAAAAAAATGTTACGATGAGTAAAGAAGATTTCTTAAGAGATGTTCTAAACCAAGATTTTTCACCATGTAAGTATTTATCAACAAAGATCTTAATGGAGATAAGCGAGTATTTATCAACAAGATTACGTACTACGATTTGTATCTTTACTGTAGTAATTACTTTGTCAATAATGATTTATCTTTGACAAAAAATTCTTCAACGGTAACGACTGACCAATATTACGGATTTTGGCATGAACACATTTATGATCAATGAACCAGGTTATTTTATAAATAGGGACAAAAATGAGAAAGGTGATAAGGATTTATAGCCCAAAAACTCTCTCAAAGAAAATAATGAAAAACCAATAAAAAAATCATAACTCAAAATCTAATAAAAAAACGAAAAAAATAAACACACAAAAATGTTTCCACCGTTTTCCTCGTTCTCAAAAAAAAAAATGTTAAGAAAAAAAGATCATTGTGTCTTTTCGTCATTGATTGTGTTTTTTTGTTTATTTTTATCATTGATTATGCCTTTTTCATTAATATTGTGTCTTTTTTTATATTGTGTTATATACCTAAACATTGTGTTATATTTTGTTCGAGATTGTGTTATATTTTGCGATATATCGTTTTTTTTATTTATCATTGTGTTTTCTATTTATTTTCGCATTATGCCTTTTCGGCGTTTTTTTTAAACTGGAATGACGAGGGGAAACGTTTTTGTTTTTAAAATTTTTTTGTATTTTATTTATATTTTGAGTTATGATTTTTTTATTATTGGTTTTTTGAATTTTTTTAAAAAGTTTTTTTTGTGTGGTCCCAAATCTTTGTCACACTTCTCATTTTTATCTACTTTGTATTTTAACTTTATCCTATGATCAATACATGAAATTGCTTGAAAAAAATACCACCAAAATCATATAAAACTCAAAACAACCATGATATTCAAAAGTTATATAGCTACAACATGCCAACTTTATTTACTACCAAAACTGTGAAATAATAATTGAGCTATGTTTTGTGCTAAAACACGATCAATACCGTTTCACCAAAATAAGAATAAAAACATACTTATATTTAAATTCCGTCATAAATAAACACAATACAATTGTTGGTAAAATATTATCCAGATGTCTTCACTGGCCTCAAGGTTCATCAATTATAAATAACATTTTAAATTTACTATGCCAAAAAGGTCTGAACACATAGCATATTGGTTTCTGGATTTACGATTTAATTTGGTTTTAAGATGATCTGTGTCTCTCTCTGCCTACCCGTCATTATTTTAGTCTTTAACTCCTTCACATGACTTCTGCTTGTCATAAATCTCACTCAATATTCTACCAAACTCTCTCTCTAGAAACAACAACAACAACACAAACATGTTGGATCATCACCCTTGAAACACCATGAACAAATTCACATTCACCGTCTCAATTCTTCTACTTGTTAACCAATCTTTCGAGTTAACCACGGACGGTGTTCTCTTGTTATCTTTCAAATACTCCGTTATAAACGACCCACTAGGCGCGCTAGATAGCTGGAATTACTCAGACGAGACACCGTGCTTATGGCACGGTGTCTTTTGCAGTAATCCCAGCTACCCATGGGCCGTCACAACACTCTCACTTCCAAGCTCAAAGCTGGAAGCCTCAATTCCCGCCAATCTTGGATTCATTCAACACCTTACGAAACTTGACTTATCGAATAACTCGATCAACGGGTCCATCCCGTTGTCGCTGTACAATGCTACCGAGCTCGAGTTTCTTGATCTTTCTAATAATTTAATCTCTGGGCAGCTTCCCGAGCAGGTTAAAGGATGGAGAACTCTTCAAGCTCTTAATATATCCGGTAACTTATTAACCGGGAAGCTGCCTAAACATCTTGGTGGTCTTCCTAAGTTGAATGTGATATATTTGAAGAATAACTATATTAATGGGAATCTTCTGTCTGGTTTTGATCGGGTTCGAATTTTAGACCTTTCGGGCAATTTTATCAACGGGTCATTGCCTCGAGATTTCGGAAGCAGTGATCTTGTTTACTTTAATGTGTCCCATAACAACATGTCGGGAGATATTCCGCCCGAATTTACTAACGAAATTCCCATCAATACGACAATCGATTTGTCGTTTAATAATTTCACTGGAACGATCCCGGAATCCAGCGTTTTCATCAACCAGGATCCGGGATCGTTCGCTGGGAATCCAGAGCTTTGTGGGAAGCCGTTGGAGAATCTTTGTGCGGTACCTAATGTGACGTCTTCTCCTCTGGCTATAGCTGCAATTCCGAAAACAGCTGAGTCGTCTCATCCGAACAATTCTTCGAACAGTGAACCATCAAAATCGGGGTTTAAAACCGGTACAATTGTTGGGATTGTAGTCGGAGATATTGCCGGGGTTGCAGTTTTAGCCTTGATTTTCATCTACATATTGAAAAGGCGAAGAAGAGTTGCGTCTCATGCTGTCTCCAAGGTATGTTGCGTCTCACTGTGGCAGCGTTATAGAACTGGCTAGGTGCTAGTCGGGCAGCAGGGTACCGATTAGCAATTAATCAGGATTAATAGATATTAATCAGATTGGGATTTTATATGTACCTTTTCAAATCTACACAAATTTTGTACAGAAAAAGTTGAATTTTGACTAACTAACGATTAATCGAATATTAATTGATGAGGTACTGACTAGCGATTAACCACAGTTTTTAGAACCATGGGTGCCGTTGAGAGCCCGTTACTGAGATGGGCCTGAAATTTAAAAGTAAAAAAATTATATTAAAAATGTTTTGAGAGCTCCAAGACTAATTAACTTTTTTTTTTTCAAATTGTTAAACTTTGTTTTATATTTATTTATCGCTACAATGACATTTTTTTGTTTATTGTTATCACAGTTGTACAACAATAATAAGGACGAGAACGGAGCCAGTCAAGAATACGACTGGGCGTCGTCGTCTGAAGACCAAGAGCGCAAATGGCTACGTTCATGGCCGTGTTTGTTCAAACGAAAGGTCATTGAAAACGAAGAATCCTCGAACGAAAGTGTTGGTTCGGAAACTGACGAGAATGAGGCGCCGCAAGTACCCGAAATACAAAAAGAAGCAGAACATAAAGGGGAGCTAGTGACGGTTCATGGTGGTGAAAAGGAGTTAGAGCTTGAGACATTATTAAAAGCGTCCGCGTATATTTTGGGTGCTACCGGTTCGAGCATAATATACAAAGCGGTGTTGGAGGATGGGACGGCGTTGGCGGTAAGGCGGATTGGAGAGAGCGGGTTGGAGCGGTTTAGGGATTTCGAGAACCAGGTTCGGATCATTGCGAAGCTGGTCCACCCGAATTTGGTTCGGATCCGTGGGTTTTATTGGGGCTCCGATGAGAAGCTTGTTATCTACGATTATGTTCCTCATGGCAGTTTAGCCAATGCACGTTACCGTAAGTTTTCTGCTTTATTTTTTCTTAATATTTAGATAAATGCTAATATTATTTAAATATTTGAAAATGATAAAAAAATGTAACACTTTTTAAAATCTTATATAATTAGGGTTGGGATCAAATATAAATGAAATTAACGTACTAATTGTTAGAATCAAGTAAAGTAATTATATATACAAGCAGAGTAATTATATAATTAAAATCTTATATGTAATTATACACTTTTGAAAGTTAGTTACTGTTTTATAAGATTTTTCATAATTATATTATAAAGTGATCTAAATGTAGATTTTGTTAAGGCAATGACAAAGTTGGAAGTAAAAACTTTTAAGTGCAACTTTCTCTTAGCAAATGTGATTTTACTTGACAACATTTGCAAGGGAATAGGGATCAAATCCAAAAAAAATAATAATAATAATAATAATAATAATAATAATAATAATAATAATAATAATAATAAAAGAATTTATGTTAGTAAATTTGGTTTGCTTTTTTTTTTTAATTCTTTTTATTGATGATAATCAATTAATTCTACAATTATTTTGGATTTTGTAGAACGTATAAGACATCAAAACTGGTTATTTTATCACTAAAAGTATATGGGAATCTTTTAGTATAACATGAGCCTATTAATAAATTACCAAATATAGTAATCAGATAAGCATGCATATTTGCATGTGTAGAGTAGCCATTCGTTGTTTCTGCTGACTAAGGTGAGCTGACGGTGGATGGTGGAGTGGTTGTAACAGAAGCCTTTGTTATATTAATGCACCGAGTGGTACACCACAACCACAAGTCAACTGTCATGTAGCGTTTGCCTTTTAGCCCATGGCGTATTATAGCAATTGACCTGTCTAAAAGAAAATATTGTATTACATGGTGGTCACTCTAGTTGAAATTGACCTCTCTCTCCCCCTCTTGATTTATTTTTCACCTTTTAATAATACATATGATAATTTATAATTCCCACTTGTATATCATGTAGGAAAAGTTGATTCTTCTCCTTGTCCGTTACCTTGGGAGGTGAGGCTCAAGATAGCGAAAGGCACGGCTCGTGGGCTAATGTACATTCACGACAAGAAACAAGTACATGGGAACCTCAAGCCCAGTAATATCCTATTAGGCTATGATATGGAGCCTAAGATAGGAGATTTTGGGCTTGAAAGACTAGTTGGTGGTGAAAGCAGCTGTAAAGTTGGAGGGTCATCTCGGAACTTTGGTAGCAAGAGGTCAACCGCATCTCGTGATAGTTTCCAAGATGTCACGATTGGGTCAAACCCTAGCCCAAGCCCTAGTGCGATGGGGTGTATATCCCCATATTACGCTCCTGAATCACTTAGAAGCATAAAGCCCAATGCTAAATGGGACGTGTTCTCCTACGGTGTGGTGTTGCTAGAACTTTTGACCGGTAAGGTCATTGTATCAGACGAGTTTGGTCCCGCTAGCATGACGTGGAGTTCCACATTGACAGATGAAGAGAAAATGAAGGTGTTACGAATGGCCGATGTGGCAATTCGGGGTGACATGGAAGGGAAAGAGGAGGCCTTGTTAGCATTGTTGAAATTAGGTTATAATTGTATATCTTCGGTGCCACAAAAGAGACCACACATGAAAGAGGTCCTTCACGTACTCGACAAGTTCCCTTCTGCCTCTTCGACTTCTTCGTATTATTACACTCACATATAGATTATTAATTGTGGGAGAAATTAATAACCGGAGTTTTCTAGAGAGAGATGTGTATGTATTTATGATCAAATTTGAAGGTTGGTGTTGTATGCTGATTTTTAAATTAGTTTTGATTTAGAGGTAGGAGTTATTTAGCCTCTATGATTTGTTATTGTTTTAACATTAAAAGGTCACCTAATATTCAAATAAATATTCAATATTGTTTTTCAACTTTAAACTAACCAATAGAAAAAACAAATTCGGACTACTTTATCGGACCCACCCACTTCTTTCAAATCTTCATCTTTTCAACCCCATCTTTTTCCTCGTCCATTTCATTTCTCTAGGCCTAATTAATCAAGCGATGCAACCTCTCTCGAAAAAGTCGGTTTATTAGGGTCAAACTGTATCCCTTAAGAACCGCATAGGCGTCTTTTAACGTATACGGTCTAGTGATATGTATTCTTTCTAATAAATATATATGGTTTTGAGTTCAAATCCTTACAAGTACAAGATAAATATAGGATTTTGCATTAAGCACACCATGATTCTGTTGATCTTCATCATCTCTGTAGTCTGTACACATATTTTCAGAAAAAAAAAAAATCAAGCCTTATCAAAGTAGATCCCATCAACGGTGTCTAACAAATTCATTCGTATGCCTTTTATGCGAAATTTAGGTCGTAACGTTTCCATCATCATAAATACTAAGCCTTGTTGAGTTTATACACAAAATGTTAATTGTTTACTCACAAAATACAACCGTTAGTATCCAAACGTATTTTATATTTCATGTCAACTAAATATAAACATGTTTCAATCTAAGTGGTTTATTGCAATGAAGCAAGCCAAGTCGAGCCAATAATCAAAGCAGCGAAAGAATCCAAGTCAATAGAAGCTTTGGCGTACCATACATCCAACATGGCATATGGTACGCCCACCTCTGATGCTTGGGCTGTGTAGGACAGCGGGCGCTACAAGTAGCACTGCATAGGCCAACGTAAGGTATGCCCATTGGCACACCAATTGCCCTAGCGAGTCCATTACTTGTTGCTTTTATTACACGTACTTATGATTAACCCAACGCGTTCTTTATATTTAGGTGCCGTGACACTACCAATAAACACCTAAATGAGTAAACAACATACCAAACCCCATTATCACATCTCTTTGGTCATGAATTAGTTATTGTTGGATCACATAACTACATGATGTTATTGCGCCCATTATATCCATCCAGGTGGGTGATTTTAAAATGACACAGACACTCTTCGATATTGG
The DNA here is from genome assembly GCF_021521415.1 of Bidens hawaiensis. NCBI lineage: Eukaryota > Viridiplantae > Streptophyta > Magnoliopsida > Asterales > Asteraceae > Bidens > Bidens hawaiensis. The sequence continues at coordinate 5,980 of NW_027494509.1, read as the reverse complement.
AGCTAGTATTGGTATCCTCCCGGGAAATCTATATGACCAGTATGACTTGGCTTTGGGCAGCCGCCACTACGGTTGTTTTAGCCGACCAAACACCAAAACTTCCCCTAGGAATGCTACATGATTTGATTGCTAAGGTGGACGATTTTTATTATCCAGTTTGACTTTTTGGTTCTCGATTATGTTTCAGGTGAGAGAACCAAACAGCCCACGGTTATACTCGGTAAGCCATTTTTGGCCACTGCAAATACCAAAATTGATTGCAAAACTGGTACTGTTGACTTGACATTTGGTAATCATAAGCTTAGTGTGACATTTGTCAATTTCGGGTTATTTTATACTTGTATTCTTAATGTAAACCCGACCCGTTTTGTATCCCGAACCTTTCGATATTACCAAAATGATGAATTGTATGTTAAATATTTGTTTTATAGTTGTTGGATAAAAAAAACACCCTTTTCGGTTCTTAAAATCCCCGAAAACGCTCAAAACGAACTCCAGGGTCTAAAACTACCAAAATGGAGACTTGAAGGACCCATTTGTAGTTTGTGCTTTCTTGGGTCTATAACCAACCCATTTTCATGAAACACCCTTTATGAAAGACCCATTCAACTTACCCTATATATACACACCCATCTTCTTCATTTGTGCTTGCTCATTTCTTCATTTCTCTCTCAAATTCTTAAATTCTAAGGTTGTTCTTCATAAGCTTATCTTTCATTTTAACTAACTTCTCAATACTTAAAGCTTGATGTTACAACATATATATAATATACACTCCTTGTTTACCTTCGGTCTTTCATTTCTCCGGTCTCGGCCGGTTGAAATGTCGGGCTAGTAAGGCAAGGTTACATGGAGGACTTTGTAGTCCTTGTTTATATATTTAACAAATCTAACCATATAACTTGTTATACTTACTTAACTTCTACATATTTTAGTTTATTGTTCATATTTGTCAAGTTCCATGGTATTGGGTATGTGGTGACTAGCCTCGGTTTCATCCCGAGTTGAGAACCGAACCAAAAACCGAACTTTTGTTTAAAAGCATTATTGTTAACTTTTTGAATGTAAAACTTGAGTATTATTATTTATAAGTTATTTTAAAAGTTCCATGGTAATTGGGTATGTGGTAACCATCCTCGGTCTTATTCCGAGTCAAGGACCGAACCAAAAACCGAACTTTTGTTTAAAAGCTTTATTGTTAACTTTTTGAATGTAAAACTTGAGTATTATTATTTATAAGTTATCTTACAAGTTCCATGGTAATTGGGTATGTGGTAACCATCCTCGGTCTTATTCTGAGTCAAGGACCGAACCAAAAAACCGAACTAAACCGAGTTAGCTCGCTTAAGATACACAAGTGTGTTTTTAGCCACCAAAACTCATATTTTTCTTCAAGATTATATTTTAAATCAATTTTAGTTAATTTCTAAACATACTTGGCATGTCGGTAACCAACTTGATCTTATAACAAGTTCGAACCGATAAGGTCGTATACTCGCTTAACGAACGTTAAGGTTCTTCACAATAGAACTACATACTTGGTTAAGTCTATTTTGATTTTATTGAGTTATCTAATAACATTTATTATTTTGGGAAGTTAACTGTGAGCTTGGTCAATTATCAAGTCTCGAACCGACAAACCCGAACACTCGTTTAAACCTCGTTTTGGTATTCTTATAACCAAGGGTTTTGCAATATCGCATTTTAACCCACATTATTACTTAACATAGGTTGAGTGAGTAAACTTATTTTACAAAACTCGTTTATTTAATTTCTCAAATATTTACATTTTAAATCCTAAACTTTATTTATTTACTTTATTTGTCATGTATTTTATTTTAAACCCTTCCAAGACTACCTACTAACACAAGACCCGTTTAATATAGCTCTTGCTCGTTAAACCGATCTCTCCGATTATTCACAACACTATCTTTCAAGTTACTTATTAATGTGAGTACTTTTTCATCCCCCGTTTTCCATCTTTCGTTTTGGGGGTGACATTGCATACTTATTCAAATTCAAATGATTTATACTTGAGTCTTAAACCACAACACGTATTGTATATGTTTACCTAAATAAATGCTCGATTTGGTATTATATGCTTTACATGATTATGTGCAAATTCTTGAATGCTAAGGCGGGTAGCCTCTAGAATGCTAAGGTGGGTAGCCTCATCAAAGTATGATCATACGTTAATTCCGAGTATATATGGTATCCCCATATAGAAAGGTGTCGTCAATGTATTATTATTGACGATTTCATTATTGTCGTCAATGTATTATTATTGACGTTTTTATTATCTAAATTGTTGCTATTATTTATTGTTTTCATATACTAGTTGTGGATTTCATACTATATACTTATTGTCCAAAACTATGAAAATTGCTCACCAACCTTCGTGTTGACAAACTCTATTTTATGCAATGTTACAGGTTTGATGTTAGCTTGATTGGATTACTTGAAGAAACTTATTATCTTGGCTTTAGGATATTAGAAAATAAAAGAACAAGTTATTTGTTTATCTATCTATTTGGCATTTTGTATGAACAATTGTTGTGTTATTTATGATGATATAGATTTAAATGAGTTGTATAAATATTGTAACTTTATAGTGTCATTGTGCAATGAGCAATCATGTCGCGCCTCGACGTTTCCGCCTTCATTGGTCGGGGTGTGACACTTAGGTTAAATGTTTTCACACATGTAAATAATTCTCCGGTCGATAATGAGTGCTTTATGACAGATATTATTAGCGAGTGCATCCCGTTATACGACTCAGTCGTGAACATGGACGGCAAAACAGAGACGTGTTTTATGTTTGACTAGTTACAGGTGGAAACTGACAAGCAGCTGGAGGAGGAAAAGAAGAAGCTGGAGGTTGCAGCTTTGAGAGGAGATCGACCCCTGTGGTCGGTTCAGGTGGAGCCACCACCTGAGAAACTCGATACCGGGTTAAAACCATCTTTACAGTAGGCACCAAAAGTCGAGTTGAAGGAACTACCGAAGCATTTAAAATATGCTTTCCTTGGTAAGAATGAAACTTTACCTGTGATTATAGCTTCTAAATTATCTTTGGGACAGGAACACGCGTTGCTGGATGTGCTGGTTGCAAACAAGGAGGTGATTGGGTGGACCATCGCATATATGAAAGCGATTAGTCCCTCCATTGCCATGCATAAAATATTGACATATCCAGATGTAAAACTCGCGCATGATGCTCAGAGGAGGTTGAACCCGAACTTGCGGGAGGTAGTGAAGAAAGAGGTGTTGAAGTGGCTCGATGCAGGAATTATTTTTGCTATTTCTAACAGCACGTGGGTGAGCCCGACTCAGACAGTACCAAAGAAGGCGGGCATCCAAGTCGTTAAGAACGACTCAGGTAACGAGATTGCCACCCGGCCGGTAACCGGGTGGCGTATTTGCATTGATTATCGAAAACTGAATGCAGCAACATCGAAAATCACTTTCCGCTTCTTTTTATCGATCAGATTGTTGAGAAGCTATCAGGTCCGAAATTTTATTGTTTTTTAGATAGTTATTCAAGATATAACCCTAAAGTTATTTATCCTAAGGACCAGGAAAAGACTATGTTTACTTGCCCGTATAGCACATTCATATTTAGGCGAATACCATTCGGGCTATGTAACGCCCATGCCACCTTCCAAAGGTGTATGATGAATATTTTCTTTCAGATATGGTGAGGGAGTCTTTGGAAATCTTCAGGGATGATTTCTTGATTTTTGGCACGTCTTTTTAATCCTGTTTAAATCAGCCACTCTCTAAACACATTCCAAAATATCTCCACTCAAGGGAACGATGTTAATATGATATTCACATCAAACTTCCGAATTCACAGATCTAACATCAAATTGATATAATCAACCAAACAAATTCAGATTATAAGCATTATTCATCATCAATTTCAAGTTTCCCCTAAATTAACGGCATCTACAACAATTTTGCTGCGTTTAATAGTGATTTTAGAAGAAAACCCTAAAACTCACCCCAAACGAAGTCCAAAACATCTTTAATTAAAAGCTGAACTCAACAATAAGAGGCTATTCATCTATAACCTACAACGTAATTCATACAAAATAAATCGAATCCAATCAGCTTTGAAACTGAAACTGTATTAATCATCTAGCAAACACAAAATTAACTACGATAATTACGTTGTAACATAAGTTTGGATGGACCGGAGTTGTATGGACACGGTGAGTGGTGAAAGGCGATTACTGAAGGATATGTGCCAGTACTGCTCACAATTTCCTTGTCAATAATCTCCTCTACAACTCTCTTGCCCGTATATTCATCACAACAATCAATTTACTCACACAAAATCAATCCTCCTTTAATCCTAAAACTACTACCATCATGAACAGTTTCCAATCATCAAACTTTAAGTCTTATAAGTTATAAGTGTGCTTTTAACTATTTAAAACTCAAAATGTATGCTTTATCATAGCAATAACCTAATCAAATGAATTAAACATCATAATCTCATATAAAATATCAACAGCTAAAATTGAAATAAACCAAAATTAAATAACACAACAAAGTCAATCAATCAAAACATATGCACGTATAAAAACCTAAAATTAACATAGCAATTAATCGATGCTATATCGTTTTTTGCAAATTTGTTGACAACTTGGGGAGCTGAATTAACCTGAAATAAAATCAAAACATAATCAAAGTCCGACACTCACATATGAACACAAAATCTAAATAATTGAAAAACACCTTAGTTACAGACTTCTTCGATGATGAAGAATCAAAGAGAAAGCATGGACCTAGTCTTCGAGGTTAGAATTGGCTTGAACAACGACGATTGAGAACTCATCGGAAGCATGAGGCTTTAAATCTGTATATGAGTATGGATGTAGATGTCTTACTTTAATGATTGTTGTCTTGAGGAAAACATGAAGGAGTGTGTGTGACATTCGTCAATTTCGGGTCTTGTTTGTATTCGTTTTTGTATTTGTTTATTATGTAAACCGACCCGATTTGTAAACCGAAGCTTATGTTATAATCAAAATGATGGATTTATGTTACAATATTATTTCACACTTGTTGGGTCTTGAAAACATCCTATTTTTATTTATTTATTTATTTATTTGTTTTTTTGTTGTTTTGTGTTTTTGTCTTGATCCATTTTGCATGAAAACTCTTGTGTCTCACACCCATATTTGACCACCAACATTACCCTATATATACACCACCTTTCCTCTTCATTTTCCCTTTCTACAACTCCAAAAAAAAAAAAAACTCTCTCAAACATCAAAGATTCAAGGTTATCTTCTTAAGTGTTCTTGAAGGATTTTGGTCTTTCATCTTAATTAGTTTATGTAGCCTTATTAATACTTGTTTATGGTTGTGCAACATATATATAATATACACCCTTTGTTTACCTTTGGTAGTTACTTCTCTGATTCCGGTCGGTGAGGTTTCGGACCCCATAAGGCAAGGCTTCATGGAGGACTTCGTGTCCTTGATATATATACATCTATATAACTTGTTCATACATATTAATCTTGCTTATTTTAGTTTGTTGGTCATGTTTACAAGTTCCATGGTTATGGGTTTTTAAGAGTCTATGCTTCGGTTTAACCGTAAATAGCTCTAAACCGTAAACCGAACTTTGTTACTAGTTTTGTTTGTTTAAACATACTTAGTGTTAGATCTAAGTTTCTAAAATCATTTTTACAAATTCTATGGTTATGGGTTTGTAGAATCTTACCTCGGTCTTAACCCGAAACACGATCCGAACCGAAAACCGAACTTTTGTTTGAAGACTTTATTGTTAACTTTTGGTATTTTTTTATTTGTACATTATTATACAAGTTCTTTAGTGTTTGGACATGTGGAAACCATCTATGAACTTGTTGTAAGATGGAAACCGAACCAAACCGATTCTTGCTCGCTTAAGACACACAAGTGTGTTTTTTTTAGCCATCAAGACTTGTATATTTCTTTAAAA